>NC_083097.1:77960041-78262388 GCF_949774975.1 Lagenorhynchus albirostris | reverse complement strand
TTCTACTAACTGCTAACTCCACCTGCTGTGTTTTACTCCTAAAAGAGATTTGTTTGACGCCTCGCACCCATTAGGAGAGCTGCCATCAAGAACCCAGAGAATAAATATCTGTGAGGATGTGGAGAAACTGGAACCCTTGTGCACTGTTGGTAGGAATGTAAAACAGCGCAGTCCCTATGGAACACATTATGGGGGTTCTTATAAAATTAAAAATGAAACTACCATATGATTCAGCAATACCACTTCTAGGTATATACAATATATGAAAGAACTGAACAAAGAGGTATTTGTACACCTATGTTCATAGAGCATTATTCACAACAGCCAGAAGGTGGAAGCAACCCAAATGTCTATCAATGGATGAATGGATGAACAAAATGTGGTACATACATACAATGGATTATTCAGCCTTAAAAAGAAAGGAAATTCTGACATATGCTATAACATGGATGAGTCTTAAGGACATTATGTTAAGTGAAATAAACCAGTCACAAAAAGACACATACTGTATGATTTCACTTATATGAGGTATTTAGAGCAGTAAAACTCCTAAAACAGACAGTAGAATGGTGGCTGTCAAGGGCCAGAGTTGGGGAAAAATGGGGAACTGCCGTTTGGGTAAAGAGTTTCAGTTTTGCAAGATGAAATAATTCTGGAGATCTATTGCACAACAGTGTGAATATACTTACACTACTGAACCGTACACTTAAAAATTGTTAAGATATTAAACTTTATGTTATATGTACTTTACCACACACACACACACACACACACAAACAGTCGTGCTTGAGAATCAGGTACATAGAGTTCACCTACATCAGCACTGTTGTATAACATTTATGACCCAGGACGCAGAGGTCCTGGTTTCAGTATACGATGTAGGGCACAGAAGAGAAAGCGAGGTCATTTGAGTGGACGCGCACATCACCTCTGAGTTCCATTGGATGCCACCCAGTCGTTAAACAGCTTCATGGCGGCAGTGCTGCAGTTCTCCAGGCTGTGGGTGCAAGCAAAGTCTAGCAAGGCTGATCGCAGTTCCCGAACAGATGGGCTGCCCTCATCAGTCCACGTCTGCTGTTGGATTTGCCTTTGAAGCAATTTAAATACCTTGGTCTAGGGAGACAGAATGGATTGTAACAGAGCGATCATAATTAGGACAACCAGAAAAATCAGGACAACTAGGTCTCTTTTTTCCCAACACTCAACCAAAGAGAAAAAAAAGGGGGACACAGGCATTACTCACTAAATATCAACAGACATATGAAGTCCACATACAGCTGGGATAGAACCCTTCAATAACTAAGGCCATAAATAAGGTTGCTATAGCCAAGGTGGACTTAATGACATAAGACAGAGAGAATTAATGACTTCCATGCAGTAGGGAACCTTTCTTCTGTGTATACTCAGCTAGAAGTTATTTTCCTGCCAAAAAGTATCACCTATCACCACTGCTGGAAGGAAGCTGGAACTTCCTGACCTCGTGACTTCAGAATCCATAAATCCATTCAGCAGTGAGAGAAAAATATACTTCTTTACTGATGGGTAGACGCTTAAATGTTTCTGAATCCAGTGTTAAAGGAATATTTAAAATATCATCTAGTTTGATGCTATAACAAATTAATCTAATCAAATTAGCAAGAAAATGAGGCCTGCAGGGAAGAATAGTTGTTTATAGTTATTTTTCTCCTTCCCCAACTTTTTATTTAAAAAAATTTCAAACCTACAGGAAAGCCGCAAGAATAGTAAAATTAATACCCATATGGTAGATTCACTGTTTTCTTTTTTAACATTCTTACATTTGTGTATAGCAACACATACACACATATTTTTCTGGTTTTAGCTCAACTATATGAAAGTAAGTTATAGATATCATGATATTTCATTTATAAATACTTCAGCATGCAATTCCCCTATGTAACCATAATACCTTATCACACTTAAGAAAATTAACAGTTATTCAATGGAATCATCTACTATTAAGTCCATTGTTATAATTACTTCTGAATGAGATATCATTCTTAAATATATTCTTGTGGTATTAAGAAGCCAACAGATATCTTATTTCTTTTTCATCTCTTCTCAGAACAAAAGTGTGGAAGCTGTTCATAGTATGTGGAACTATTTCCATATTCCAAGTTGTGGTGCAGGGGGGAGGAGTGAGGACACAGGGGATTTAAAAAAATCACCATATAAAATATGCATTTATGAATGTCACTAAAAGGAACAAAAATTCTAATATAAAAATGCTGATAGGTATTTTTTTAGAAAACCTTCATGGCTACAAATAAGGAGACTCAAAACGAAAACAATTTAGAGGCATCCCAGCCCACAGGGTTCTCGGCACAGGAGGGTCTCCTCCCACTGGTACTCTAACACCATCACTGCCATGTCTCATCTCAAGTAGTCAAGTGCCACAGATAACCACATACAACACCTCTTAACACCCCCAAATTAGTTCAGGCTCCTCACAGAGCATAATATTCTTCTAGAGTGCCTCTGCCAATAGTTAAAAGGAATCCTAGTTGGAGAGTTTTAAACTGCTGAGGCCATTTTCTCACCAGACCTTCTCTGAATAAGTCTCTTGTGGATCTGACTATGAGAATGGAAAAAAGAATCTGTACAAGAAGACGGACTCAAACTCCCTTTTGTTTGTTTGCTTCAAAAGCAATGAAATAGAGAACAGACACCTTGTGGAACGTGTGAGTAACAAAGCCTGCCAGTCATTGGGAAGATGTGAAGTGGAAAAATACTTGCCATGCTGACTGATAGTGCAAGGAACATAAAAGCAATGCAGGAGATCCTGCTGGGTACACATGACTGCACTGGTACATGCTGTCTTCCACTGTCCTGACTTTCTCAATGGCTTCATGATAGCATTATGATGCAGAAAAGAAATGTAAAAGCTACTCATAACTGTCAAAAAGAAACAAAGGAAGAATGAGAGAGAGAGAGAGACAGAGAGAGAAAAAAGTTCCATACTTACAATACCATTAAAAAAAATTCAGTGGAGAAAAATGGCAATGATCCTTAAGAGTTTACTAAAACAAAGAAGCCAGTGGGGAAAAACAGAACTTTAAAGTACTGGAAGTATGGGAAACCTGACACTTGAAGATGCTAAATTCCTGAGCAGTTACTCCATTGGAATTACGGGGTATAACTTTACTACTTATACCCTGTACCAAAGAGTCAAGAGGAAGTCCCCAAACAGTTGATTTTAAATATATCTCAGGGGAATTCCCTGGCGGTCCAGTGGTTAGGACTTGGCGTTTTCACTGCCACGGCGGCCCTGGTTCAATTCCTGGTCGGGGAACTAATGTCCTGCAAGCTGGATCATTTTTATCATTTGAAAAAAATATTTCAAATGATAACATAAAAGAGTAAAAGATTGTATTTAAAAAAAGAATAATTCTGTTTTTAGAAAATTTGGATTATAAAATCTTTTTGTAAGTGATTCAGGTTATATTTTTAATATTAATAAATCACAGCAAGTGCTTCAAATTATCTTTCCTTTTTAGAAATAAAATTAAACCTGTTTTTCCCTGGTTCTGCATTAATTTTTTGAAATTTAACTTCATTAAACAATAGAATTCAATCCTCTGATTTCATAAAGTGAAGACGGTAGGGAGAGGGAATAAAATTCATGAATGATATAAGCTATGTACATGCAATAATATGCAACAACAATAACACAAAATGGTTTTAAAAATAAAATACAGGGCAAGATGCTGACACTTATGTTATATATTACGTTTTGATTTACTGCTTTAATTTTACACTGATGTTCCCAGGGAGTTCTTTCTTGGGTCAACTGAGCTTCTTAAAAGTGAAGTGTCAGCTTTTATTGCAAAAGGATTATCCCACCAAGCCCTCATATGTAAAAGAATGACAGAGTTATAAGTGATGAAACGGGAATATGACTGAGATCAGATTTTAGCATCAGATGTGAACAATTTGACACAACTCAAATGTGCTTCCAGACTCTACCCACCACACACCACAGCAGACATCACAAAATGTGATATATGGGTAATATATGTTATGTGGGTCTGTGCAGCCTAAATAACACAGTGACCAATAAATGTACACAATGCTCTGGTGACACTGACTTAAAAAATTAATTAGACATCAGTCTTAATTACAAATACTATTTGAAGATTGGATCTAAGGTCTCAGAAAGGTCTGCCATTCTAATCTCATCTATGGTCTGTCAGATTTCATATTTTAAGAATTTTAATGCTACTAGAATGCCCTAAGATTAGAATAAGAATTTTAAAGATACAGTTTCTCCCTCTTGAATTAAAGCTAACATGACTTTTAACTAACAATCAATGCACGAAGACCTCCAGCAGTAAGGGTCTTACAAACACATACTAAGCCTCCTGCCCTTGCCCTCTAACCACTAATCCCATGGACTGGGGTTATGTATATTCTGCTATGTTCTGAATAAACACATACCTGCCCAGGAAACTGGAAATCATCATTTGGGATGAAGATGCAGAGTTAGCTGGGTGTCACAGTAGGAAAATATTCAAAAGATCTAACTCCTTGAACTGAGTTCAGCATCTGTGTTCTCAGCACAGGGACAGCCTGAGTATCAAGTGCTTCCTGACACCAGGCCCTCAACAGAGTTAATGGAGAGAGGCAGGCAGAAGAGTGGCTTCTGCCATCATGAACTTTAACGAGCCTTCAAACTAGTTTGATTTAAAATATCAGTTTAAAAAAGGGGAAAAAAAGATAGCAAGAAACGGCTTTGATTTTTCCAATAAAAGGGTATCCTCTGAAAGAAGACATTGCTAAAACAAAATACAGCCATATAACACAAAGAGCAGGGTCTGGAATGAAAGTAATCTGGGTTTGAATCTCAGCTTTATCATTTACTAGGTAAGTGACTCTGGGGAATTTATTTAGTTTCTCATCTATGTAACGGGGGTAGAAATATCTATTTGGCATTGTGTGAGGATTAAATGAGGTAATCTGCATTAAGCACTAAGCAGGGTGTGCAGAATATAATAAGCACCAAAATGTACTTGTTTCTGGTATGTTTCACTCACTTATTCATTCAACATTTATTGAGTGTAACTATGGGCCAGGTCACATTGCAGGTGCTGGTTTTTATTAAGGCTGGTAGTTGAAAGCCTTATGAAATAGAAGAATGATAAAAATCTTAGTAATTAGAAGATGCCTCAGAAATCACCTAACTGAAGCATCTCACTTAGGGGTAGGGATGGGGGGGTGGCTCCTTTGGGGTCAGATCAGAAACTTGTAGGAAAGGTGCTTTTCAAACTCCATAGGCCCCCTGTCCTGTGCTCCCTCCCCGCACTGAGACTCTCGCACGTGATGAGAGAAGTCATCACAGGGGTTGTGCGGCGTAACAGAAAGAGCAGCAGAAAAGAGGATTAAAAAAAAAAAAAGCAATCCAACACCTTCTTTTTAACAGTGAGGACACCAAAATCTTAAAAGACTTAATCTAATTCCTGGCCCATCACCTTCTTCTTTTTCCTGAAAGCTACCTTTTGCCTGGTCCTTGGAAAACCTGACTAGTTTATAAAGCAAACCTTGTTGTCAGAATGTGATTCAGAGAATTAGATAAGACAAAGAATTCATCACTCCTTCCCAAACTTTTAAAGACACTGTCAACAATTTAGTACTGAAAGTGTCTAAAATAACAACTGTTAAGATCAGGCAGTTGGTTTTAAAAAAGGTAAAACAGTCTCCAATACCAAGGCTCCTTTAGTGCTTTGCAGAGAAACTTATGTTCACCAGCATCACCATCCATAAGACAGTTATCAGTGAGGACTCCCAAAACAGAATGTTCTCAGTACAAACATAACTGTCATTTTATAATGACCACTAGGAAATGAATGGGGAGCACTACTTTGCAAAAGGGCCTATTTCAAGCATTTATTATATAAAAATAAACCAAGATTTGAATAGAGACGTTTTCTTTTCATGTGGCCCCATTTTGTCAGAAGTCTATTATTTTGATATTCAGACAAGATCATGTCATGCTAACCCTTTATCAACTCATCAGGGTAAGAAATGACATTTTGATTCAAAGTAAAGATTTCACAACTAAGTGAAGAAAATGGAATTCAACTGTTTGCTTTTTCAGTCTATTAGTGCTGAACAGAACATGCATAACACCAGGAAAGGCAAGCAACAAAGAGAACTTGGCAAAAAGGCAGATTTACCACCAGTTTTGAGGCCAGATCCATGTGCCCCAGTTCTTCAAGGTTATAGATGAGTTCTGTCTGGAACAGGGCTTCAGTGATGGGTGCAGTATAGGTCTCATTTCTAAGATAATCAATCAAATCAAAAGCTCTCTGAAGAGGCACCTTGCCTAGGCTAAAGGGTAAAAGAACAAAAAAGTAAATATGCCAAGACAGGCAGCTGAACTGTAAGTATGCTGAGAGACAAATGGCTAGATAGCGGGTGGGGGGATCCTGAAGACCTAAATTTTAAGCTTTGGGTGGTATTCTGTAAAATTAGACTAAATATTATCTTTGATTAGTGCGTGTGTGTGACTTAAGGTTAAAGACACATCGCAGGAGAAATAAACAATAGCTCAGCTTTTGTTATATAAGTCACCTGTAAATTACTACTGATTCAGGAAAAGTATTATAATATTTTAGGTGAGAAAAGATGAAGAGTGCTAATTTTATTTATGTATTAATTACTTTTATTTATCAGGTGAGAGCAGGTGGCAGAAAGAGGATTTGAATCAGAAAGAACTTTTTTATTTGTTATTTGTATGGGAATTTGTCAAACTTGCTAAGGCAAGGTCTGCTGTGAATTTATGGTGAGCACATTTAAAAAATTAACCACTTTACAGAAATCAAAACAATGGTGGCTGAGATGATGTAAGGTCACTTCATAAAATATGAACCAAAATAGGACGGTCAAGAGCAGTCAGAAGGAACACATTTGAATATTCCTTGTGTGTCTGACCCATTAACAACCTGAACTAGTAATCTTGCTATTCAGAGGATATTCATACATGGGGTCACTGCCATTGCAGTGACTGGCTGGAGAGGTAAGTCATTGCAGTGACTTGTGGGATGGCTGGGGAGCTAAGTGGTGCTCCAGCTCTCAGAGGTGTCCCTCAAACTAGTGAGGGAGCACCAAGCTTTATGCTGAAACCACCTGTGGCTTGACAAGAATTCTCTCATGAAATAAAGCAAACGCGGAACTTCTACATCAATTTATTCAGCAAATATGTGTCCTGCTTGTTGGTATCTACAGTCTTGAAATATTCTTTAAATCTTATTATACAACTGTTCAATATGTTTGTAGCTGATGTTTCTAGATAGACTATAAAGCCCCTGAAGGCAAGGAATATGTCTTATATCTTCCCAATCCTCCAAAATGAATTATACCTAACAGGCAATACATGCTAGTTCTTTTGAATTGCTTTTCTATAATGTCCTTTTCCTCGAGAATACTTATTTAAAAACAAACAAAATAAGACCCAAGACAAGCATACTCTACCCTGCAAGTTCAAAGATGTTGTTGATGAGGCTGGCTCGATCTTTGTCACTCAGGACAAAAGGATTTATTTTCAACTGTTTGATCAGTGCTTCCCAGTTGTTGTCTGCATAATGTACAATATAATAGCCAGTCATGTCCGTATTGACCTTGATCCACTTCACTTCTTCTGTGAGATTGATGACAACTAATACAGACCAAAAAATGAGAGAGAGAGAAGGTAATAGGGAAAGAAAAATATTAAACAGATACCTTGTTTGTTTCAAAGTTAATATGGTATTATTATGTAATATTCCACTAAGAAACTAAACGTCTGCCTCCCAGGGCAGTTATTTTCATGTTAACAAAGATCACCACTCATTCACTTAACAATTATTTATTTAATGGTAAACAAGGTAGACATGTGCCTTCTCTCATAGATCTTACAATCTAATGTAACCAGGTGAATAGAATATCATATAAATGTTGTCTATGGAAAAAGAAAACATGGCATTCTGTAGAAGCACAGAGTAGAAATGCTTCACCTCCTAGGGAAGGTTAGGAGAAATTTCTTGAAAGAAATGACATCAAAGTTGAGACTTCAGGATATATAGGTGTTGTTAGCCAAGTAAGAGGGACTCTGAGTGTTCAAGGCCCAGAGCGAAAGTGTACACGGAGTCCATGCACTGAACCGGCTCCCAAGTTCACTGTGGCTAGAGGAGAGAGGCAGGGAGAGGGGCAGTGTGTGCAGGGTGAGGCACAGGGGAAGACAGTGAGAGAACTACAGAAAATGTGTTCCATCTCAGCCTTTGTTTATGTTAGCAAAGGAAGGACAAACAAAGCCATTTAAAAAGTCACATAATTCGGGCTTCCCTGGTGGCGCAGTGGTTGAGAGTCCGCCTGCCGATGCAGGGGACACGGGTCTGTGCCCCGGTCCGGGAGGATCCCACATGCTGGGGAGCGGCTGGGCCCGTGAGCCATGGCCGCTGAGCCTGTGCATCCGGAGCCTGTGCTCCGCAACAGGAGAGGCCACAACAGTGAGAGGCCTGCATACCACACACACACACAAAAAATTCCATTGTATATATGTGCCACATCTTCTTTATCCATTCATCTGATGATGGGCACTTAGGTTGTTTCCATCTCCGGGCTATTGTAAATAGAGCTGCAATGAACATTTTGGTACATGACTCTTTTTAAATTTTGGTTTTCTCAGGGTATATGCCCAGTAGTGGGATTGCTGGGTCATATGGTAGTTCTATTTGTAGTTTTTTAAGGAACCTCCATACTGTTCTCCATAGTGGCTGAACCAATTCACATTCCCACCAGCAGTGCAAGAGTGTTCCCTTTTCTCAGCCATAAAAAGAAACGAAATTGAGCTATTTGTAATGAGGTGGATAGACCTAGAGTCTGTCATACAGAGTGAAGTAAGTCAGAAAGAGAAAGACAAATACCGTATGCTAACACATATATATGGAATTTAAGAAAAATAAATGTCATGAAGAACCTAGGGGTAAGACAGGAATAAAGACACACACCTACTGGAGAACGGACTTGAGGATATGGGGAGGGGGAAGGGTGAGCTGTGACAGGGCGAGAGAGAGTCATGGACATATATACACTAACAAACGTAAGGTAGATAGCTAGTAGGAAGCAGCCGCATGGCACAGGGATATCGGCTCGGTGCTTTGTGACCGCCTGGAGGGGTGGGATAGGGAGGGTGGGAGGGAGGGAGACGCAAGAGGGAAGAGATATGGGAACATATGTATATGTATAACTGATTCACTTTGTTATAAAGCAGAAACACACCATTGTAAAGCAATTATACCCCAATAAAGATGTTAAAAAAAAAAGTCACATAATTCAAAGACAGCAAAATAAACATTAGGGAAGGACTAAGGTCTCATTAAGTACAGATAAGAAATTACTGAGTTAAAATAATAGAAAATTGATAATGCATTTTTTGGCCCCTACCATTAAATATAAATGCTGAGAGAATTGTCAGAAATTTATATGGAATGATTTCAATTAACGTACAATTAACAAGAAACTAAAAATATGTGACTATAAAAAATATTACTACAAAAGCTGGACTACAAAATATATATAGGAATTCTCAAAACGTTTAAAATTACCAATCAAGAAATGTCCTTCAAAGTTGGCAGTGAGGACGTGAATTTAAAACAATAGTTAAGGGTATGCTTCTAAGGATCTTAAGGTTTAATATTTATTAGACTATAAACCCCATGAGCTTTAGTTTGTGCACTGCTAATCCCTCAGCACTAGAACAATATTCCTAGCAAGTACTCAAAAAATACTCAGTGAATTAACGAATGAACAAAACAATTATGTCATGGTAAGCTGTTTCAAACAAATCTAAATAAAGTTTGTAGATGTTTATGATGTAAGTTTTCTTCCCCATTTTAAAGTAGAGAATACAATTTTTTAAATTATAGGAGAAAGAGTAGAGATAAGAAAAATAATCAAAACTCAGACGATAAAAGCATTACGGGGCATATTTCCTGCCAAGATTTTTCCTATAAACATTTTAACTGAATTAATATTTAATACACTGGATCTATATACATTTATTTTATACTGCGTTTTCACCTATCAGATTTCACCTCCTGCCATTTTCCCACTGTCTTCATATGCAGTATTCAAGTATCTTCAGAATATTTTATTTCAAGACCTACCACAGCTTAACCAATCTCCTATTTGGAAATATTAAGGCTGTTTTAAAATATTTACTATCACAATAATTATATATAAAGGTTTTTACACATAAAATGCTTTGGAAACACATTTAAACCCTTTAGTACCTGAAGTCTTAGGGTTGATCAACTTCAAAAGCATGAATTATTTAAATTTATCAGATTTTCTTAATGCCTTAGTTACTCTAATTCTACTGAAACTGTAAAAGATTTTTAAGATGGAAAGACTTACATTCTGATCATGTCTTAACATGACATATCAGATAATCAGTCTTTTTCATTAAAAACAACTCCATACTAATTTGTTTTATTGCTGCTATAGCAACAGATGGGAAAGATTAATTACATTAATAGGGTTTATTCCTTTTCTAGAGCAGATTGCAGTTCTAAGGTTTATTTGTGATGGCAACAGTAGCTGCTTCAAGTTGGAGATATTTTTAACAAAACTATGACTAATGAAATTAACTTTATCATTAGCTAACGCAAAAATATCAACACTCTCCAGGTCACCAAACACAATTTCCTACAGAGCTTTTATGAAGAAAGGACCTTGGGAAGAAGAACTAAAGAGCTTCAAATCTCCCTTTCCCAACAAAGGAGGCAAGGAATGATAAGTATGGCAATTTTCCTATTGGATAGATACAGGAAAATATTGAAATACAGAGTATCTTCGCTGATAAGCAACTTGCCATGTTGTAAACCTAGCCAAGTCCAGATGGTAGGTTGGAGGAACACAGCTGGGAGTGTGCTTGAAATTATTACTGTCATTTTGATGACAGAATATAAAGCAGTGCAGCGACAGCATAGAGAGGAAATTTATCATTTAAAGAATCAACATATTAGTCTCTTTCAGGTCTTCTGAGTGATCCAGAATGGAGGACCTTAAAACCACAGGTATCAAAAAATAATAGCTTTGCACACAAGGGAGGTAACTACATCCTGCAGCTCAAATGTGGATGAGGCTATCCTCATATGTTTTTAATTTATTATAATCATTAACAGATTAACAGTTCAATTTTCACAGTCCACTGAGTAGTAAAACAAGAGTGAGCAACTCCAATGTTAAATGGCAGAAGCCCAGATTAAGTAATCTAATAGGGATTTTAAAAAAACATTTGTCAATGAGTTATGAAAATCAACTACTGTTTTATAAAGAAACATTAAAGCACAGAAACAAAAAATATGTTTTCACTATAAAGCTGCAAAATTTCCTGTGTAGCTTGCTCCAGAGGGCTAGCGTGATACATGCAGCTGAACTGCATGCATCCCCTCCTGTTCAAAAGCATTCCGTTCTCCAATACTCCTTTCTTCCCCTTTATTTTATTAGGGGGAAAAGGCAAGAGCAGAGAATGGCACATGATAAATATCCAATCCTAACTACAAGCCCTTCCTCCTTCCTCTTGTTTTCAACTGCCTTTCATTTCAATGCCACGTCCTTTAGTTTCAGAGAAATATTTCTGGCACAGTGATATCCTTTTAGAAACATGAATGTTCCAAGTTAGAGTTAATATAAAAATTTCCTATAGTGAAAGAGATTAGGTTTGAATAAAATGTGGAAGACAGAGAGAGAGGAAAGAGGAGGGGGCACAGGAAGGAAGAGAAGGGAGAGGGAGACATTTTAGTGTAATTTCCTCAATAGGTAGTTTAGAAAAATGGTCCCATTCAGCATTGGTCCCAAAAGCATTGACCACATATAACTTCTATATTTGATTGAACTAATGGACTAACCCAGCAACCCTGACATTAGAATGCACGAAAATATACTATAGATTTAACAAACCACCAAGATAACACATTGTACTAAAGTCATATGGCATAAAATAAGCCTCTGTAGTCACTGTCTGTGCTATATTTCTTTTGAGAAAAGAAAAAATTAAAATTCAATTAAACCAAAATTCGTTCTCACAGGAGCATCAGGAACCAAGAAGACCCAACTGTCCTCAAACACTTTTTGTGAGGACAGACATTTTCAGTGTGGACTTTCAAAACCTGAACTGCCGGGAATTAAAATTGCAGCAGCAAGGTAAATAACACAGTTGAGAAGAGGAATTAGCAGACACTGCTTTCAGCACATATTGGCCCAGTTCCACCTCTAGATTAAACCAATCATATTATAGTGCATTTCATATATTTCCCTTTACTAAGAATATTTTCAAATGAAGAGAAACAGAAGGTATCATTTCATCAAGGTTGGAATGCTTTTCCTAGAAATTTTTACAGTGAGATTTGAAATTGAGTCACGTTGTTATAGACTAAATTTATTTATTCAATAAATTTTTGTGTACCTATAGGGTGCTAAGGTTGCAAAAGTGATTGGTGTAACCAAGATCTCCACCCTCAATGGGGGATACATCTAATGTGGGATAAATATAAACAAAACAGTACTTATAGTATATAAAAAGTAGAGAATATCATTAAAACACATAAGTAGGGCATCTAACCTGTCTTGGGGTGAGGGAGGGCTCCTTAGAGTAAGCAATGGATGAGTTGAGATCTGAAGAGTGCATAGGAGTAAAACCAAGGAATCAGGAGGCAGGAGTGTTCTTCCAGAAGAGAAAACAGCATATGTAAAGGCCCAGAGACAAGAGGCAGTGCGGCATGTTTGAGTTGCTGAAACAACTTTTGTGCAGTGGAAGCAGAGAGTGCCAGGTAAGGACTTAGAAGGAAATGGCAAATAGCAGGAAAATATGAGCAAGACTTTGGGGTGTGAATCTCAGAAAGAGTTTAAGAAACTGGCATATGAACTAAGCTAAAAAGTAGAGGGCTAATAAAAGTGGATTTTTTATTGTCCAATTATTTCTAATACCACCAAAAACTTATATACCATTGGGAGGTTTGCAAAATTTCCTTATTGGTCCCTTTTGAAAATAGGGAGATGGGTAAAGCAATCTACAGATAGAATGCAATCCCTATCAAATTACCAATGACATTTTTTACAGAACTAGAACAAAAAAATCTTAAAATTTGTATGGAGACACAAAAGATCCCGAATAGCCAAAGCAACCTTGAGGGAAAAAAACGGAGCTGGAGGAATCAGACTCCCTGACTTCAGACTATACTACAAAGCTACAGTAATCAAGACAATATGGTACTGGCATAAAAAGAGAAATACAGATCAATGGAACAGGATAGAAAGCTCAGAGGTAAACCCACGCACCTATGGTCAACTAATCTATGACAAAGGAGGCAAGGATATACAATGGAGAAAAGACAGTCTCTTCAAAAAGTGGTGCTGGGAAAACTGGACTGCTACGTGTAAAAAAATGAAATTAGAACACTCCCTAACACTATACACAAAAATAAACTGAAAATGGATTAAAGACCTAAATGTAAGACCGGACACTATAAAATTCTTAGAGGAAAACACCCTTTTTTTTTTTTTTTTTTTGCGGTACGTGGGCCTCTCACTGTTGTGGCCTCTCCCATTGCAGAGCACAGGCTCCGGACGCTCAGGCTCAGTGGCCATGGCTCACGGGCCTAGCCACTCTGTGGCATGTGGGATCTTCCCGGACCGGGGCATGAACCTGTGTCCCCTGCATGGGTAGGTGGACTCTCAACCACTGCGCCACCAGGGAAGCCTGGAAGAACACTCTTTGACATAAATCACAGCAAAATTTTTTTGACCCAGCTCTTAGAGTAATGGAAATAAAAACAAAAATAAACAAATGGGACCTAAGGAAACTTAAAAACTTTTGCAAAGTAAAGGAAACTATAAATAAGGTGAAAAGATAAGCGGGAGAAAATATCTGCAAATGAATCAATAGATAAAGGATTAATCTCCAAAATATATAAACAGTTCATGCAGCTCAATATTAAAAAAACAAACAACCCAATCAAAAAATGGGCAGAAGATCTAAACAGATATTTCTCCAAAGAAGACAGACAGATGGGCAAGAAGCACATGAAAAGCTGCTCAACATCACTAATTATTAGAGAAATGTAAATCAAAAGTACGGTGAGGTATCACCTCACACTAGTTAGAATGGGCATCATCAGAAAATCTACAAATGACAAATGCTGGAGATGGTGTGGACAAAAGGGAACCCTCTTGCACTGTTGGTGGGAATGTAAATTGATACAGCCACTATGGAGAACAGTATAGAGGTTCCTTAAAAAACTAAAAATAGAACTACCATACAACACAGCAATCCCACTACTGGGCATATACCTTGAGAAAACCATAATTCAAAAAGAGTCATGTACCAAAATGTTCATTGCAGCTCTATTTACAATAGCCAGGAGATGGAAACAACCTAAGTGTCCATCATCGGATGAATGGATAAAGAAGATGTGGCACATATATACAATGGAATATTAGTCAGCCATAAAAAGAAATGAAATTGAGCTATTTGTAATGAGGTGGATAGACCTAGAGTCTGTCATACAGAGAGAAGTAAGTCAGAAAGAGAAACACAAATACCATATGCTAACACATATATATGGAATTTAAGAAAAAAAAATGTAATGAAGAACCTAGGGGTAAGACAGGAATAAAGACACAGACCTACTAAAGAATGGACTTGAGGATATGGGGAGGGGGAAGGGTAAGCTGTGACAAAGCAAGAGAGAGGCATGGACATATATACACTACCAAACGTAAGGTAGATAGCTAGTGGGAAGCAGCCGCATAGCACAGGGAGATCAGCTCGGTGCTCTGTGACCGCCTGGAGGGGTGGGATAGGGAGGATGGGAGTGAGGGAGACGCAAGAGGGAGGAGATATGGGAACATATGTATATGTATAACTGATTCACTTTGTTATAAAGCAGAAACTAACACACCACTGTAAAGCAATTATACTCCAATAAAGATGTAAAAAAAAAAAGGTAAGATATAAAAATCACATGTATACAATATCATCCAAGTAAAAAATTATTTTAAAAAAATGACTAGAAAGAAATAATCATGAGAGTAGTTACAATAGGGTAATAAGATTTGTTCTCCATCTTCTGGATTTTATGTAATGTGCATATGTTATGCTTAAAAATTATTTTTTTTCAATAGTAACATTAATAATGATAACTAACACTTATATAGCACATAACATGTGCCAGGCATTATTCTAGGTGCTTCATATAAATGAGCTCAATTAATCCTCACATAACACTATAACGCAAGTATAATTACTCTCTCCATTCTATAGCTCAGGGAAAGAGGCTCAGAGAGATCACATAACTCACCTAAAATCATACAACTGAACCAGGCAATGTGGCTCCAAAGTCAGACTGTTACTAAGCTACACTCCCCTCTCAAAGATATAGGATTGAACAACAGATCCAATTCAAACAAGAAATTTTCCCTTTCCATAAATCTAAAGTATCACTAATGGTTCCTGCAGAACCCAAGAGCCTCATGTTTTCAGGATGTAAATTAAGAGGATATGTGGTGTAGCATTCAGTGGTATTTAACAGATGGTTAGAAACTACATTTCAATTTCTTTTTATAGACTCCTTGTGGGTCAGCATATACAATCTTTACATTTTATTATCCCCCCACAATCATAATTTCTTGCCCTATCTTCTCATTATCAAAAAATGTATACTGTGTCTACAGGACATTTTGTAATAATTATTTACTACAAATCTGTCTCATGAATCGTTTGTCATGCATAAGAATCATCTAGGGTGCTTATTAAAATGCAGTCGCCTCAGCCCACCCCTAGAGAGTAGACAGCAACTGATCTACTACTTCTAACAAAATATTTATCTAGGATACAAAAACAGAGTATTCGCTATTTTCTACCACAACTGCTAGCATATTCAGTGCAATTTTTTATACCTTATTTCACATGACTAAGAAAGACCAGTTTTATGCAGGATACATAGAATCAATCTCACCTTAGTCACATTTTGTACAGGTGTCTCATAGAACCAGCTCAGAGAGCTGTGTACATTGGAAAGTGTAATGGAAAGTGCAATCTCCTTTCCGCTGCTTGGTCAATTTTTAGAAAATATGCTGTTTCTAATTTCATTTCAGAAAAGTGTTAAATATAGCCAAACCTGATTTCTTGTCCAGTAATGATACTGATCGATACTTTGAATAATTTCCTTCATCAGTGACATAGGATAGTGGAATATGCCACAGAGAGCTGTAAAAAGAAAATACTGGAAGATTATCACTCTTTCCAATATTTCAGTCAGTTACACATAATTTGTTGGGTATTTTTTTTTTTTTGGCAGGAAGGTGACATTTTTCAAGCTATTCCCGGAAAGGGATAATCTTGTTAGGTTTCTTAAGAACTTATGATTACAAAACATTCAAAAAAACTTTAACCTGAGGGTGCAAAAGAGATAGCGGGGAGAGAGAGAGGGCACTCACCTTGCATCTGAAGGCTGAATTTCAGGCTTCATATTTAAAGAAAATCTTTCTTGTTGCACCAGAAGTTCCTTTCCTTTTCTTTGAACAGTCACTAAAGGAAATCCTTTCTGCAGGGTCCAGGTTTTCATCATTTTCCTTACGTCTAGTGTTTTGTTTGAGACCTATAGAAAAAAAAAATATTTTTGCTTAAACAGTCTAAAAATTTTATAGTACCTTTCCCTCTTTCCCTACCACATTCTATGGAGACTACATTTAATGGTAATATAAAAAAGAAGCACAAATGCTGAGTTGAATTTACATTTTTACTCTAGGTAATTGAGCAAGTACTGAAAGGAAAGTAAACTGGAATACAGCTAAGTGATAACTAAAGAGAGTGAGAGAGGAACTACGTTGAAAAAGCAGCACATATGCTATCAACCAACTGAGTGTTCATTAAAATCCCTAAGAAGATATAAGCACTCCTTCAGGTCACAATACTAACATTTAGAAGGTATGGATAATGATATGCAGTCTAGAATCAGAAGCACTGCTACTCACTCCTGTGAATCAGCTAGGTCCAGATTTCTCGGTCCAGATTTCTCTTTATTCCCCAGACCCTCTGCTTTCACAAATGTTAAAGTTCATCTTTTAAAGAGCTCATCCTGTGGGAGTGCCTGGGAGCAGCAGCAGAGGAGTGAGATACAAACAGGTCGGCTGCCTGGACTTTAGGTCTCTCTAGAGAACAGCAGTGAATGTTTTTCATGGTCACATACCCCTTTTTCCTATAAAATACATGAATTTATCTACAAGATCTAGAATCCAGTGTCAGAGGTTCACAGACCCTCTAAAGCTCCCTGTCCCTAAGACATCTGGTATCAATGATTAAGAAGCAATTTTTGAACTACCTCTTTGAAGCAGGTGAGCTAAATTTACGATTCAAATTATTTTTCTAGATTACCTATGGATTTGCAAGCAACTCAAATCATCAAGTGCTTAAAATGTTTTGTAGTATCACGCCACTATGGCAGGCCTTACACCTCAGTCGACATACGCCTATTTATTTAAAGCCAAAAAGGATGGAGAAAATCTTCCCAAATGCTTTGTGAGATTAACCTTATGTTTCTCATGGCTCTGACCTATTTATTTCTGGACAAGAGGTTGGGAAGAAAATAAGCTTGCCCCAGAGCAAGGCCCTTTTGGGTCTCTGAAACAGAACTGAAATGAAAAGTCCAGTGCATAATATGATGTGGATGCTGAAGAACCTGAGGATAATGTTAAGGGGCTAGATCTGGATAGGAAAACACTGTGATGCAAAAGTTGAAGTCAGTGAGGAAGGCAGAAATATATTCTAAACATCAGGAGATAATACAATGAGTATAAAGTAAATAATGTGGCTTTCATTTGAAATGCTACTACCTGATAAGAGGAAAAACAATGATTTAGAAGCAACTCTTAGGTAATAAGGACTGATCGTTCTTCTCAAAAAGAACTAAGACAGTAGGGAAGATATATCTTCTGGGAAAAGGGTTAACAATTAGAAGATACCAAATTTCAGAGAAGGCAAGGGAGCAGAGAGAGCACGTGGAAAAGATCCAGAGCAGGGGTTCTTAACCCAGGATCCATAAAACGTTGAATCTGTGTGTGATATTTTGCCTATCTGTGGTTTATTGGGGGAATATGTCCAGAACTTTCATCAAATTTTCAAATATGTCTGTGATCTTCCAAAACGTTAAAAACCATTGATCTAGATCAGGGTAACAAATTCAAATGCTTATAAGGGCTACGCCATCAGCGTATGTGCACGATGCAGGCTGGGTTCACACACTGTTATGAAGCATAACTTGTAACCGATTACACTGCTTGTTAGAATTCTAGGCACAACAAAATCCAAGCAGCAAAATGATCCAAGGGCAGTATGGAGCCATGGCAGCCAGACTATGATACATCATCTAAGTTAGAGGAACACGGCCACAAAAGATAGGAGGATTCATAAGGCAGAGTATAGAGCAAAAAATCATGAATGTAAGGTAGAAAGACTGCAAAAACATAAGGAAAGGAAAAGAGATTTTTGAAAAAAAAATCAAATAATGAAAACATAATAATATACACTAATTCAGAAAAGAGAACTTTCTTACAAAGTAGTAATGGAGATTAAGATATAGACTAAACATGCTTACACAAGGCCTCATGCAATTTTTTCAACAATTAAGACCAGGACTTCCATTTCATGACTTTTAATTCTGTGCTCTTATTCATAAATATTTATATACTAAGCTCCATTCCCCTCTCTCTTAAATAACTATCCTTGGTACCATAGCTTATTTACATACTTGATAAAAACATAAATATAAGAACTCCTCTCTTCTTAGTTTAAGAGCTAAATAAAATATCCAGGTCACTTACCTCATTAAAACTATCCCACAGATCATCACTGTGAATGGATGCATAGCTATGATTATGTAGGTAAAGAACAATAGCATGTTGAAATACATCTTCACTAAGGTAAGTTTTCAGCATCAACAACAGAGAAGCTCCCTATTCAAAAAAAAAAAAGCAAAAAGGGGAAGAAAATAATAGAATACAATAGGTTCATAGAGGTAAGAATCTAAGATTCAAAATACAATCACTGTAAGCAAATACTTTCATAACCCAGTGATAATACACTGTTATTTAGTCTCACATAACCAGTTGTGTACTATGTTGAAATTGTCTTAAAAATTATTTTAAGAGGTTTGAAAAAGAATTAATGGGGTAAATTCCTATTTGCACTAATTCTTCTATGAGCCATTTTGTGTGGTCTCTCAGTCACTCGCTGTTTCAGTGTTAGTGTTAAAAAGTTAAGTGTTTTGGGCTTCTCTGGTGGCGCAGTGGTTAAGAACCCACCTGCCAATGCAGGGGACATGGGTACGAGCCCTGGTCTGGGAAGATCCCACATACCGCGGAGCAACTAAGCCTGGGCACCACAACTACTGAGCCTGCGCTCTAGAGCCTGCGAGCCACAACTACTGAGCCTGCGTGGCACACCTACTGAAGCCCGTGTGCCTAGAGCCCGTTCTCCGCAATGAGAAGCCACCATGATGAGAGCCCGTGCACTGAAATGAAGAGTAGCCCCCGCTCACCGCAACTACAGAAAGCCCGTGCGCAGCAATGAAGACCCAATGAAGCCAAAGATGAATAAAATAAATAAATAAATTTAAAAGAAAAAGTTAAGTGTTTTTATATACATATATGTTTTTAAATTGAGGTATAGTTGCTTTATAATGTTGTGTTAGTTTCTGCTGTACAATGAAGTGAATCAGCTATATGTATACATATATCTCCTCTCTCTTGGACCTCCCTCCCACCGCCCCATCCCACCCATATAGATCACCACAGAGCACCGAGATGAATGGATAAAGAAAATGTGGTACATATATAAAATTGAATATTACTCAGCCTTAAAAAGGAACAAAATTGGGTCATTTGTAGAGACATGAATGGACCTAGAGTCTGCCATACAGAGTGAAGTAAGTCAGAAAGAGAAAAACAAATATTGTATATTAACGCATATATGTGGACTCTGGAAAAATGGTACAGATGAACCTATCTGTAGGACAAGTATAAATATATTTTTAATTTAAAAAATGCCAAATTTTCTGTGGCATTCCCCACCCCTATCTCCAATGCTTAAAGCACACTGCTGGAGACAATAAAGTAGCTGAACTCTCAAAGGTCTCTTTGCTAGGGAGTACATTAATTTCAAATTTTAGTATGTCATGATGCTGAAGTTGTTTTCAAGATCTCTCTTCTTCCTGCAGACTCACTTCATATATGTTTGGAATATATGAATGTACATACAGGGTAGTAAGCATACACCAAAAATTCAGAGTCAGACATGCAACTGCTAAAGGGCACACTATACTCACTGATGCACGTCATCTTCTCCAGTCTTAAAATAACCGCCTCCTCTGTGAAGCCTTCCCCGATTTGAGACACAAATCGTATTTCTCCATATTCAAAAGCAATTTATACCATACTTCCTGCATCTGCTATAGATATATTTTTATTTCCTCTTCTAGACTGTAAGTTAATTTAGGGAAAAACTGAAAAGCTCAATTCCTATGACTAAAATAATGCCTGGCACAGAGGAGGCACTCAAATACTTTTTGAATGAATTTCACTTCTGATAAAAATGTAGCAATGTTAAATCATCAAGATTATCAGATATACATAACTGAACTTAATATCTACTACTTAATACCTATTACTCTCTTATTTCTGTAACACACTTCAGTGCTACTATAAATTTAAATGCTCTTTTTTGTTGTTGTTGTTTTTAATCTTTATTGCAGTATAAATGCTTTACAGTGTTGTGTTAGTTTCTGCTGTATAACAAAGTGAATCAGCTATACGTATACATATATCCCCATATCCCCTCCCTCTTGCGTCTCCCCCCCGCCCCAATCCCACCCCTCTAGGTGGTCACAAAGCACCGAGCTGATCTCCCTGTGCTAAGCAGCTGCTTCCCACTAGCTATCTATTTTACATTTGGTAGTGTATATATGTCAATGCTACTCTCTCACATCGTCCCAGCTTACCCTTTCTGCTCCGCATGTCCTCAAGTCCATTCTCTACATCTGTGCCTTTATTCCTGTCCTGCCCCAGGTTCCTCAGAACCATTTTTTTTTCTCTAAGATTCCATATATATGTGTTAGCATATGGTATTTGTTTTTCTCTTTCTGACTTACTTCACTCTGTATGACAGACTCTAGGTCAATCCACCTCACTACAAATAACTCAATTTTGTTTCTTTTTATGGCTGACTAATATTCCATTGTATATATGTGCCACATCTTCTTTATCCATTCATCTGTCAATGGACACTTAGGCTGCTTCCATATCCTGGCTACTGTAAATAGCACTGCAAAGAACACTGTGGTACATGACTCCTTTTGAATTATGGTTTTCTCAGGGTATATGCCCAGTAATGGGATTGCTGGGTCATATGGTAGTTCTATTTTTATTTTTTTAAGGAACCTCCATACTGTTCTCCATAGTGGCTGTATCAATTTACATTCCCACCAACAGTAAAAGAGGGTTCCCTTTTCTCCACACCCTCTCCAGCATATACTGTTTGTAGATTTTTGGATGATGGCCATTCTTACCGGTGTGAGTGATACCTCATTGTAGTTTTGATTTGCATTTCTCTAATGATTAGTGATGTTGAGCATCCTTTCATGTGTTTGTTTGTAATCTGTATATCTTCTTTGGAGAAATGTCTATTTAGGTCTTCTGCCCATTTTTGGATTGGGTTGTTTCTTTTTTTGATATTGAGCTGCACGAGCTGCTTGTATATTTTGGAGATTAATTCTTTGTCAGTTGCTTCATTTGCAAATATTTTCTCCCATTCTAAGGGTTGTCTTTTGGTCTTGTTTATGGTTTCCTTTGCTGTGCAAAAGCTTTGACGTTTCATTAGGTCCCATTTGTTTATTTTTATTTCCATTTCTCTAGGAGGTGGGTCAAAAAGGATCTTGAAGTGATTTATGTCATAGAGTGTTCTGCCTATGTTTTCCTCTAAGAGTTTTATAGTATCTGGCCTTTCATTTAGGTCTTTAATCCAGTTTGAGTTTACTTTTTATAGGTGTTAGGGAGTGTTCTAATTTTATTCTTTTACATGTAGCTGTCTAGGTTTCCCAGCACCACTTATTGAGGAGGCTGTCTTTTCTCCATTGTATATTCTTGACTCCTTTATCAAAGATAAGGTGACCATATGTGCGTGGGTTTATCTCTGGGCTTTCTATCCTGTTCCATTGATCTATATTTCTATTTTTGTGCCAGTACCATACTGTCTTGATTACTGTAGCTTTGTAGTATTGTCTGAAGTCAGGGAGCCTGATTCCTCCAGCTCCGTTCTTTGTTCTCAAGTTGCTTTGGCTATTTGGGGTCTTCTGTGTTTCCATACAAATTGTGAAACTGTTTGCTCTAGTTCTGTGAAAAATGCCATTGGTAATTTGATAGGGATTGCACTGAATCTGTAGATTGCTTTGGGTAGTATAGTCATTTTCACAATGTTGATTCTTCCAATCCAAGAACATGGTATATCTCTTCATCTGTTTGTATCATCTTTAATTTCTTTCATCAGTGTCTTATAGTTTTCTGCATACAGGTCTTTTGTCTCCTTAGGTTGGTTTATTCCTAGGTATTTTATTTTTTGGTTGCAATGGTAAATGGGAGTGTTTCCTTAATTTCTCTTTCAGATACTTCATCATTAGTGTATAGGAATGCAAGAGATTTCTGTGCATTAATTTTGCATCCTGCTACTTTACCAAATTCATTGATTAGCTCTAGTAGTTTTCTGGTAGCATCTTTAGGATTCTCTATGTATAGTATCATGTCATCTGCAAACAGTGACAGCTTTACTTCTTCTTTTCTGTTTTGTATTCCTTTTATTTCTTTTTCTTCTCTGATTGCTGTGGCTAAAACTTGCAAAACTATGTTGAATAATAGTGGTGAAGTGGGCAACCTTGTCTTGTTCCTGATTTTAGTGGAAATGGTTTCAGTTTTTCACCATTGAGAACAATGTTGGCTGTGGGTCTGTCATATATGGCCTTTATTATGTTGCGGTAAGTTCCCTCTATGACTACTTCTAGAGGGGTTTTATCATAAATGTGTGTTGAATACTGTCAAAAGCTTTTTCTGCATCTATTGAGATGATCATATGGTTTCTCCTTCAGTTTGTTAATATGGTTTATCACATTGATTGATTTGCGTATACTGAAGAAACCTTGCATTCCTGGGATAAACCCCACCTGATCATGGTGTATGATCCTTTTAATGTGCTGTTGGATTCTGTTTGCCAGTATTTTCTTGAGGATTTTTGCATCTATGTTCGTCAGTGATATTGGCCTGTAGTTTTCTTTCTTTGTGACATCTTTGTCTGGTTTTGGTATCAGGGTGATGGTGGTCTCGTAGAATGAGGTTGGGAGTGTTCCTCCCTCTGCTCTATTTTGGAACAGTTTGAGAAGGATAGGTGTTAGCTCTTCTCTAAATGTTTGACAGAATTCGCCTGTGAGGCCTTTCGTTTGTTGGAAGATTTTTAATCACACTTTGAATTTCAGTGCTTGTGATTGGTCTGTTTATATTTTCCATTTCTTCCTGGTTCAGTCTCGGAAGGTTGTGCTTTTCTAAGAATTTGTCCATTTCTTTCAGGTTGTCCATTTTATTGCGATAGAGTTGCTTGTAGCAAACTCTCATGATCCTTTGTATTTCTGCAGTGTCAGCTGTTACTTCCCCTTTTCCATTTCTAATTCTGTTGATTTCAGTCTTCTCCCTTTTTTTCTTGATGAGTCTGGCTAATGGTTTATCAATTTTGTTTATCTTCTCAGAGAACCAGCTTTTAGTTTTATTGATCTTTGCAATTGTTTTCATTTCTTTTTCATGTATTTCTGATCTGATCTTTATGATTTCTTTCCTTCTGCTAACTTTGGGTTTTCTTTGTTCTTCTTTCTCTAATTGCTTTAGGTGTAAGGTTAGGTTGTTTACTTGAGATTTTTCTTGTTTCTTGAGGTAGGATTGTATTGCTATAAACTTCCCTCTTAGAATTGCTTGTGCTGCATCCCATAGGTTTTGGGTTGTTGTGTTTTGATTGTCATTTTTTCCAGGTATTTTTTGATTTCCTCTTTGATTCCTTCAGTGATCTCTTGGTTTTTTAGTAGTGTATTGTTTAGCCTCCATGTGTTTGTATTTTTTTACAGCTTTTTTCCTGTAATAGATATCTAGTCTCATAGTGTTGTGGTTGGAAAAGATACTTGATACGATTTCAATTTTCTTAAATTTACCAAGGCTTGATTTGTGACCCAAGATATGATCTATCCTGGAGAATGTTCCATGAGAACTTGAGAAGAAAGTGTCTTCTGTTGTTTTTGGATGGAATGTCCTATAAATATCAATTAAGTCCATCTTGTTTAATGAGTCATTTAAAGCTTGTTTCCTTATTTATTTTCATTTTGGATGATTTGTCCATTGGTGCAAGCAGGGTGTTAAAGTCCCCTACTATGATTGTGTTACTGTCGATTTCCCCTTTTACGGCTGTTAGCATTTGCCTTATGTATTGAGGTGCTCCTATGTTGGGTGCATAAATATTTACAATTGTTACATTTTCTTCTTGGATTGATCCCTTGATCACTACGTAGTGTCCTTCTTTGTCTCTTGTAATAGTCTTTATTTTAAAGTCTATTTTGTCTGATATGAGAATGGCTACTCCAGCTTTCGATTTCCATTTGCATGGAGTATCTTTTTCCATCCCCTCCCTTTCAGTCTGTATGTGTCCCTAGGTCTGAAGTGGGTCTCTTGTAGACAGCATATATACGGGTCTTGTTTTTGTATCCATTCAGCCAGTCTATGTCTTTTGGTGGGAGCATTTAATCCATTTACATTTAAGGTAATTATCGATATGTATGTCCCTATTCCCATTTCCTTAATTGTTTTGGGTTTGTTTTTGTAGGTCTTTTCCTTCTGTTTTGTTTCCTGCCTAGAGAAGTTCCTTTAGCATTTGGTGTAAAGCTGGTTTGGTGGTGCTGAATTCTCTTAACTTTTGCTTGTCTGTAAAGGTTTTAATTTCTCTGTCGAATCTGAAGGAGATCCTTGCTGGGTAATATTTGTTGTAGGTTTTTCCCTTTCATCACTTTAAATATGTCCTGCCACTCCCTTCTGGCTTGCAGAGTTTCTGCTGAAAGGTCAGCTGTTAACCTTATGGGCATTCCCTTGTATGTAATTTGTTGCTTTTCCCTTGCTGCTTTTAATATTTTTTCTTTGTATTTAGTGTTTGATAGATTGAGTAATATGTTTCTCGGCGTGTTTCTCCTTGGATTTATCCTGTATGGGACTCTGCCCTTCCTGGACTTGATTATTTCCTTTCTCATGTTAGGGAAGTTTTCAACTATAATCTCTTTAAATATTTTCTCAGACTCTTTCTTTTTCTGTTCTTCTTCCAGGACCCCTATAAGTCAAATGTTAGTGCATTTACTGTTGTCCCAGAGGTCTCTGAGACTGTCCTCAATTCTTTTCATTCTTTTTTCTTTATTCTGCTCTGTGGTAGTTATTTACCCTATTTTATCTTCCAGGTCACTTATCCGGTATTCTGCCTCAATTATTCTGCTCTTGATTCCTTCTAGAGAATTTTTAATTTTATTTATTTTGTTGTTCATCATCGTTTGTTTTCTCTTTCATTCTTCTAGGTCCTTGTTAAACATTTCTTGTATTTTCTCCATTCTATTTCCAAGATTTTGGCTCATCTTTAACTATCATTACTCTGAATTCTTTTTCAGGTAGACTGCCTATTTCCTCTTCATTTGTTAGGTCTGGTGGGTTTTTACCTTGCTCCTTCATCTGCTGCATATTTCTCTGTGTTCTCATTTTGTTTAACTTACTGTGTTTGGGGTCTCCTTTTTGTAGGCTGCAGGTTTGTAGCTCCTGTTGTTTTTAGTGTCTGCCCCCAGTGGGTGAGGTTGGTTCAGTGGCTTGTGTAAGGTTCCTCGTGGTGGGGACTGGTGCCTGTGTTCTGGTGGGTGGGGCTGGATCTTGTCTTTCTGGTGGGCAGGGTCGTGTCCGGTGGTGTGTTTTGGGGTGTTGTGAACTTAGTATGATTTTAGGCAGCCTTTCTGCTAATGGGTGGGGTTGTGTTCCTGCCTTGCTAGTTGTTTGGCATGGGGTGTCCAGCACTGGAGTCCGCTGACAGTTGGGTGGGGCTGGGTCTTAGCGTTGAGACAGAGATCTCTGGGAGAACTCTCACCTATTGATATTACATGGGGCTGGGAAGTCTCTGGTGGTCCAATGTCCTGAACTCCCTTCTCCCACCTCAGAAGCTCAGGCCTGACACCACACCAGAGCACCAAGACCCTGTCAGCCCCACGGCATGTGAGGACACAGAAAGAAGACAGCTGTCTACAATCCAGGAAGAGAGCTCTCACTAAGAACCAAATTGGCCAGCACCTTGATTTTGGACTTTCAGCCTCCAGAACTCCAGAGGTTCTCCTCTGGAGGTGCTGTCTCTCCCTTTCTGGGCATGTCCTCTAAATGCTCATTCTTGTTCTCAATAGAACCCGTTCTCTCCTGCATCATTAACTTTCCCTCTCTACTGTAACATTCCATTAACAAAAACTATGTATCAGTCCTCAGTTTAAACAAATAAGATCCCCTTCCTTTCCTTAACCCTGTGCCTCCTCCAATTATCACCCTATTTCTTGTTCCTCCTTTGAAGTAAACTCCTCAAAAGAGTTGTCTGCATTTGCCACCTCCATTTGCTCTGTTTCCATTTTCTCTTGAGCCATCTTCTGACCATCACGCCACTGAAAGTGGTTTTATCAAGGTCACTGGTGAATCTCATGGTGTCAAACCAATGTCAATTCTCAGGCTCACCTTTATCAACCTACTAGTTGCATTTGATATGAGTGATCACCCACTCCTCCTTGAAAGTCTTTCTGCACTTGGCCTTGGCATACCACTCTTGATTCCTCCCCTAACTAACCATCCCTTTCTGTCTCTTTTGTAGGATCCTCCTTGTTTTCTCAAGGACTAAATTTTGGTGCCCCTGGCATTTAATCTTCAGACTTCTTTTCTTCTCTAAATTTCTTCCTAGATGATCTTCTCAATGCTAGGGGTTTTAAATGACCTGCAAATTTATATATCTAACCAGACTTCCCCTCAATTCCAGACTCATATCCAACTACACGCCTATTATCTCCACTTACGCACCTCAAACTTACTCAAAAATTGAACTTTTTTTTCTTCTTGCCCCAAATATACTCTTCCAATAATCTTCTCATTTCAGCAAATAACAACTCCATTTTTCCAACTGTGCAGGCAAAAATCTTAAAGTCGTCCTTGACTCCTCTCTTAATTCCACATCTAATCCATTAGTAAATTCTACTGGATTAACGTTTACCATATATTCTAAAACCAACCATTGCTCATTACTTTCAGTACTATCACCCTTGTCCACGCCACCAATATCTTGCCACTGGTCTATTACAACAACCTCCTAACTAGTCATCTTGATTCCATATGATGTTGAAGGCTGATTTTTTTAAAAAAAATCATACTATGGTACTTCCCTCATCAAATGGCTTTTCATTCCACTTTGCAAAAAATCAAGGTCCTTACTACGTCCAATAAGATGATCTACAATGATGTGGCCCCTTATAATCCTTCTCACTTCATCTACTACTTTCCCCTGTGTTTATTCCACTCCAGACACGTTGGCTCCTTGCTGGTGCTTGAACCTGCCAACCAATCTTCATCTCAAGCTGTGTGGGTTCCCAAGACAAGTCCCAGGTATGATGACGTGTTAGGAGGACTCACAGGACTCAGTAGTCATATTCACCACTATGATTTATTACAGTGAAAGGACATGAAGCTAAATCAGCTAAGGGAAAAAGTTCATGGGATGAACAAGTACAAGCTTCCAGGAGTCCTCTGCAGTGGAGTAAGATAGGATGCACTTAATTCTCCCAGGAACAAGTTGTGACAACATGTATAAAATGTTGTCTATCAGGGAAGTTCATCAGAGACTCAGTACCTGGGATTTTTATTGGGGGCTAGTCATGGAAGTGTCCTCTGCCTAGCAAGTACCAAAACTCCAGACTCCCAGAAGGAAAACAGATGTTTAGCATAAACCACATTGTCTGTACAAACAGTGTGGGCACAGTGAGTCATTCTTATCAGGGAATGGTGGAAACTCTCCCCAAATCCAAGTTGCCAGATACCAGCCAAGAGCCAGCCTTACAATTATGCCTTTCTAATGATAGCAGTCTCAGGCCTACTACGTTAACTCATTTCTGCACACAAGCCCTATGCACTGGTTATTTCCTCTGCCTGGAACATTTTTCCCCCAGAAGTCCACATGCCTTGTTCCCTCACATCCTCCAGATGGTATTCAAATATCACCTTATCAGTGGTCTTCCCCAACCATCTTATATAAAACAGCATTTCCTTTGTCTTTCTCATTTCCCTTACCACGCTTTATTTTCATGTTAGCACTAATCACCAAACAAAATATCTATTTATTTATTCATTTGTATTGTGTCTGTGTCTATCTCTGACACCTGAAATAGAAGCTCCATGGTAAAAGTGACATAGGCCGCCTTATTTCCTGATGTATCCCCAGCACCTAGGACAATGTTAGGTAGATGGTTGGTACTTGTACGATTTGCTAAATGACTGAATTCTCACAAGGCAACCCGCATCAGAATTAGGCTTGCAGATCATGAAGATCAAATAGAACATGTCTGTCAAACACATTTCCCTAGTGACACTTACTACTTCTTGCACACAATAATGGTAAATTACCCAGTGTCCTATTTTTCTCTGTTATGTGGGATATTTGCCAGATTCCCAATTCTGAAATAAGTAGTTCCCATGCTGACAGGGATAAGATATGCTGTGGAGACAACATGCTCAGAAGACACTGAATTCTGGGTTTGGAAGGTGGGGGTCAGAGGAAGAAAGAGCTCTGTAGCAAGAGATCCTGAAATAACTGTTCTATATAAGAAAAGAATTGCAAGTCGTAAGATTTTTTTTATTGGCAGGTCCAGTATGGGATTTAAAAATCACAACACATAGCAGTAGCTCTAATTGGAATACATTTAATATAGCTAATTGAACTCCTGATTTCCTCATTTATTAACAGTACTACCATTCTCCCTGCCAGTCAGGCTTGAACCTGGAACACATTTCTGCCTCCTTTTTTTTTTTTTTTGCGGTACGCGGGCCTCTCACCATTGCGGCCTCTCCCGCCGTGGAGCACAGGCTCCGGACGCGCAGGCCCAGCGGCCATGGCTCACGGGCCCAGCCACTCCGCGGCACGTGGGGTCCTCTCAGACTGGGGCACGAACCCGCGGCCCCTGCATCGGAAGGCGGACTCCCAACCACTGCGCCACCAGGGAAGCCCTCTGCCTCCTTCTTTACCTGCTTTACCCCGTCGCTAAGTCCTTTAAGTACTTCCCTACACTCAGGGTTTTTTCACACCCATCATTTCCCTTCTACTCTCACTACCACTTCTAATTTTAAACTTTTACCATTTCATGCTTGTACTTCAGCAGCAATTTCCTGATTTTAGGTCTCTCTCCACTTAAATCTACTTTATAAACTGAAACAAATTAATTTTCCTAAACAGTCACTTGATCAAGCCATTCCTCTGTTGAAAAAGCTTCCCACTGATTACAGAAAAAGTCCAGATTCCTGATGGCATTCAGGATCTTCTACAACTGAGCTCCAACCTACCTTTCTTATCTTTCCCCTACTCTACATGTGGCTTCCACTGCAAACATTTGATACCTAAACAAAATTTCCCTGCCCATTAGTATTCCTGACTTTTTCTTTGCAGACCTCATCATCCCACTCTTGCCCTATTCTACTGTTCCCATTCCTCTTTACCTATATTCTTCCTATTATTTAATTCATCTCAATTTCCATTTTCCTCCAAAAAATTTCTCTCCATAATCCCAGGCAAAAATACTCTGTACCATTCAATTAGCACGTACTACCTCTTACTGCTTCACAAGTACTTACCACCTAAACTTTGAGTTTCTTGATGACATGAACTCATATGTTCTGTATATCTTCCTCTCTGTCCAGGACAAGAATTCAATTTATTGATCTTAATCTGATAGCCAGACTAAGGAGGTCAACAAGCTATAACATTCAGCCCTCCCTCCCTACACAAATGTGAGTGGCACTGATATCCCTATCCTGTTCTCTTACAATGATCCTAATCAGGTTTCTCTGTTTCTGTTTTTGCTTCACCCCCAAACCTGGAGTCTATGTTTCTAATTCTACAACAAATCTTCAATTCTTAAAAATCTCCTTTTACTTACTTGTTTTGGCAATTCTGACTTTGGAACACACCTCAATCCTGAATAACACAGCCAAGGGCTTAGAACCTTCCCTGGACATATTCTACCTGCAAATCTGGACAGTGATCCTACTTCAAAAAATACATTACTATAAGTTCTGGTTAACTACCCAAAATACTAGGTAGAGAACTTAAAACAAGAGACAGAGAAAGAAAGAAAAACCCATATAAAGTTAAGACCAAGATTTACATAGAAGCAAACATCTTAAAGTTTAACAGGGTACCTGAAAATAACACCTATTTAATCTTTAAAATAATCTAAATCAAGCAGCTTGCTCACATATGAAATTAATTTGTAACCTACTCCAGGTACTTTTTGTGTATAGCAATACCTTAAAATAGGAAAGAGAATCAAACATTTCTTCAATCTGTTCTGAAGACTGAACAGATAATGATGATATTGGATGAGATGAATTCAAGGAATCTTTCTTCAGGGTTTTAAATCGAGCATCTAAGAAATCTTCATACTAGCAAAAAATGAAACATTAAGAAACCATGTATTAAAGACAGAGGCAAGTATAGTAATTATTTATATGAATTAGACTAATTACTGTTTAAGGTCATTATAAAAAATTAACTAGCTTCACTAAACGTCAGAAATAAGCTTTTGAAAATGTAGGAAGAATGTGACATTTATGCATATTCCTTAAATTTGAAAGTAGAATTATAACCTCCTGGCCCCATGGAAAACAGTGTTTCCTAAACAACAGTATAAGCTGAGAATTTATTACTAAAACAACCAAATGCTAAATTCAGATATTCAAAATGAATATTTAAAAATGGCTAACGTATATTTGTAAAATAAAATCTGAAATAAAAAAAATAGGAACTGTTCCTTAAGCTGATTTCTCATACATAATCCAGCTTTTCTGTTACGATAATATACATTTCCCTTAACTAAGGTTCATTCGAAGTAACATATAACTCTTAAACAGCAAGAAGTCTGAGAGCTCAGTAGATGAGCTCCTCTAGAATGTATATTAGAAGTTTTTTTAACATTCTGGGCACCACCAAGTGGTGAAACTGTGTATCTCTTTGCTTAATTAAGTAGCATACACAGATTTAGAATACCTTGCTTATTAATATTCTAGCTTAAAATGAGTTCATTTTACCACCTGAAATTTTTGAACAGGCCCTACATAAAAATTTCAAATTGAAAGGTCTAACAGTATTCTCTTTTTTTTTTGATTTTTAATGGAGTATAGTTGATTTACAATGCTGTATTAGTTTCAGGTGTATAGTAAAGTGAATCAGTTACACATATACATATATCCACTCTTTTTTTTTTTTTTTAATTCTTTTCCCACATAGGCCATTACAGAGAGTATTCCTTTTTTGAAGCAATCTTGGATCATACATTCAGGAAGTTTAATAGAAAGTCACAGAACTTTAGAGTTGAAAGGGGTCTTTATACTTTTCCACCTACTGCTTGAATTATTTGGCAATATCTGTCATATATGACCTAGTGTGTCAAAATATCTCTAATGATAAGAAACATCTCCAGAGAGTCTAAGAACATAGTAACAATATTATTATGCTCCCTGTAACAAAATGGTGTTCCATGTCTTTGTAAATATGGTTTGTACCTAAAAAGAGCAAATTATTTGTCTGTATCAACTTATGTATCACTGTTGTAAGAAAGATCACAGTGATAACAGAGAGACAGCATTGCTACAAAATGTCTTAATTTTTTTCTCTTTAATAACATAGGATAAAAAGTTTTGTTTTGCAGAAAGAGGCTTTTCAACTCTATCTAAATTCCTTCAAGCAGAAGGGCCACATCTATTAAAATAAAATGTAGGAAAGCAATTTAAAATGTTCATCTTAATGACAAAGTGTAAAATAATTTCACAAAATTTCAGCTTTCTGAAATACATCAGTAAATAAAAGCACAATTTTCACTGTCAAATCTCAAGTATAGAGATCAATAACAAGGGTCAATTTTATCATATCTTTCTAGAAACATTTTCATTACTCCAAATGAATGGAAAATACATGTTGAATATGATTTGGCTATTTTTCCCTCTGGCATTCATAGTAGGCCTCACAAATAGTGTACTTACACTGGAGAGCTCTCCGAATATTTTTTCCAAAGAGAAATACTCCATGAAAGTAGCAAAACCTTCATTTAGCCATACATCGTTCCACCACTGCATTGTTACCAGATTACCAAACCACTGTGGGAAAAAACAAACGACTAACTAACTTTACACTCTCAAGAATTTTCTAATAATTGAATTGTCAGATTAATCACCTATAACCAGATTACAATTACTGAAAAATATACTTATTACAGTTAACACAAACTATATTCAAATTAAAGACTTGCAAATAAATGATATTTGTAATATAAATTTACTTTAAAAGTAGAATTGCATAAATTGTATAAATTCACTTTAAAAGTAAAATAAAAAATTTAACATTTTACCTTAAATGAAACAGGCAAGAAAGACAATTAGCATATTTATCAATGTAACACACGTTATATACTAGGTAAACAAAAAGGAGTCACCTCATTAAAAGTAAGATTTCCTAGATAATGAAATTCTACTTTCTAATGTCTAGTTAGTAATATTATTTTCCATTGTATTTACAATCATCATGACAACTAAAAAATAAATTTCTATGTGAGGGATATTCCTATAGTCAGAGAGCCTGGACTGCAGGTTTCTCCTCAGTCACCCAAGTTGAGGGCAGTATTTATATAATTCAAAACAGAATTCAAATAACATTCTGTAAGAAATTTGGCATGCATACAAATAAATGAAATCAGAAAGAACTTTAAATGGCTTTTTCCATGAGGTGGTAAGAAGAAGGAAAAAAAACGATACGAGACTCCCTTAAAAAAAATGCATCTCAAAATCCCTGAAATAAAGAGTGGTAAATAAAGAGTGAAATAAAGGGTGTGCAATTTAGTCAGTGTGGCCAAGGGCTTGTCTCGAGCCATCAGCAAAATGACAGGGTTACTAGGTACTGAAACAAAACAACTTTGAGAATTACAAAAGCATATTTTTCAAAGATATTATCTTAAAACCTGTTTCAGAGGAAGATGACTTGTAAGTCCTAAAGAAGAAGTAAATGAGAAACACTCCCCCAGGCGTGATGGCCAGACCCAGAAATAACAGACCTAGAGCAGATCCCCCAAAAAACAACTTGTCTACATGCCTAAAACTGTAACAGTAAATAAGCATACGCTTCATATGCCAGCATGTCATGAAGCCCTCACGAGGGCTGCAGGGTGGGCTACAGACTGTGTCTGAGGTAGGCTGTCCACTGCCAGAGCATGTCCCACTCTTCCTCCACATGCTCCCACCATCACAACACCCCCATACCATACCCTACCCTGATGAACACCTCATCGAGGGCACAAGAGAGACAAGGTGTTGGGGAAGAAAGAGGGAGGTTCATGTATTCATATAATTTTCTTTCTTTTTCTCTATGTCATACAGAGTACCTTCCCTCTCCCGAATTAACTAAGAACCCAGTTTTAGCAGGAGACAAAACAATAAATCTAGTCCTGACAACTACAGTCCAAGAGTTGTAAGAAGAAGAGTACAACTCAGGGAAAAGGTTTCTTCCCCACCAAGTTATGAAAAGTAAGAGAGAAAATGGATGTGAAAATGCTTTATAAACTGTAAAACCCTATACAAAACATTATATAGCATTTTTATCCGAAAATTAAGTTTGTTTGAAAAGCATCATATTATTATGAAAGAAGGCAATGCTATAATAAAAAGCTGAATTATTATTAGCATCTAAATGTATTCTAAAGCTCTAGGATATGAAACAGACCACAGGTGTGAGATATAACAGCCTTGGCTGCTGATACCTGATGGGCCAGCTCATGAGCGATGATTTTAGTAACCAGCTTTTTATCCACCACTGAAGAAGTATTATTATCATACAGAAGTGTCTCTTCTCGGAAGGTGAGCAAACCCCAATTTTCCATTGCTCCTGCTTCAAAGTCAGGAATAGCCACCAAATCTGGACATAACAAGAAAGAGGTTATCGACTTTACCCCATCTAAGGCACTCCCTAATTAAATCAAAATATTTTACCCATTGGTCTATCACTGAATCAGAAGGCAGTGAATTCATTTATACTCCTAAGGAAATGAACCTTCCTAGCCCTGTATGCTCATCACCTACCTGTCAGTTGAGGAAGACCTGACCTACCCCCTGTAGAGTCACTGTTGCTCTGTCCCTGAGCAAGAGAAGATACCTAATTCCTTCACAATGAAGAAGTTCCCAGAGCAAGGAGGACAAGAGGCAGGGCCAACGTTCTTCTAGCTAAAACCAGCTCCATGTTGAACAGCACTGAAATGCTCTTGCTTTCCTGAGCTCTCATTACTCCTATTATTATTTGAATTAGGAATTTCTTAGAAAATTAGAACTAGTCAAACTCCAGACTAAGCCCTAAGCAAATCCCCACTTACACAGCACCTCTGAAATAGTCCCATAAACTTCTAAGTGTTTTAAGCTCCACTTTCAGATACATCCATGGAATCTAAATAATCTTAACAAATACAAACAATTTTGAAGGCAAACAGTTAACAGTGTTTCTTGGTTTTCCTTTAAAATAACTTCGGCAAAAGTTCTTCCGAAAAAAACATTTGCAACATAAATCTAGGTTATAATGATAATGAAAATCAGAGGCACTGTTTGATTCTTACCCAGTTTCTTTAGTGGGTATTGAATTTCAAAGTAGTTTTGATAAAACTCAAGAAGCTTCACAGTTGTTTCCAAGGCATGGTGAACTTGACCAATCTTTTCTGGGACAGCATATATAGAAACCTAAAAGGTAACAGGTATGATGTAAAGACAGGTACAATTAAAATGGCATGATATTCAGGTGAACACTGTCAAGATTAGCATACCTGAGAACTACATAAAGATATATGAGATTTTTCAGGACAGCAACTCTCGCTTGTAGTTCTTTTAACCCCTATAGGATTTAGCAAGTCATTTCCATACATACAACAATGTTAAAAAAAAAAGCAATCAGTAAGTTTAAAGTTAACATGATATCCAAAATAAACTATTTTATATCATATAGCAATTTATAAGCATCTGCCTGTTTAATTTTATGATACTCTTCTCTTCCTCTCCATTACCTACAATGGCCCTTCCCTGTCTATGAGCTATCAAACTGTGAATTATTTGAAGGCCAAAACTAAGTTTTCATCTTTTCAGCACCTATCACAGTGCCTGGCATCGAGCAGGCATTCAATACAGAGAAGTCACAGCTTACAAGGGCGTTAGTTCTAATATAAACACCTAATACAGAAATGTTGACATTACCCTGGGGAAACCTATTAGAGACCAACACATTCTCTTTCAGCAAGTATGGCACAGCCAGTTTTTCTTGGAAGCCTTGGAACTGCTTCCTTTTTTTTTTTTCCTGCAGTTGTTGGCTCGTTTTTAAGGAACATGTTGTATCAAAAACAACCATACCCAGCAGAGTGAAACACTCAGTGAGTGGCACACGGTAACTAAAACCAGGTAAGCGGATACTGGGATGCATGCCCACACTGCCCAATCACTTCAGGGAGCATGCTCCAGGGAAGATGCAGTTGCCCACATTACTTAAATTGTTATTCTTTCTCTCTTTTTCTGATTAAGTGCATAAGTTAAACACATATGATGTAACTAACTAGACATGTCTTATCAGTAAGTATCAAAGGCAAAATTTAAGCAGTTACATTAAAAGCAACAGGTTTTAAAAAGCAATATTTATTGTTTTTCAATTGACTGAAAGAAAAAATCCCTCTGTACTCAACTTGGGAAAGTAGGATATGGACAAGACACAGCAGAAGATAAAAACCTCAAAATAAAGATCCCAACAGGTGGGAAATAGAGACCTATTGAATAATTCACCATTTGAAAAAATACATTGGTGAACTCTAACCCCAAATTATTTTTGGTCTTTCATTAAAGCACTGAAAAACAGTCAACAATTTCTCAGAGGTCATAATTTCAGCTTTAATTGTCTTTATGTGGGGCCTTAGTCTATAGAACATATGCGTTAATCACAAAAACATGGAGGTAACATGGCATTAAAAATTAAATATAAAGAAAAAAATTTAAGTAAACAAACAACAAAATTAAATGCACAAGCTCTGTAATGAGACTGCCAGGTTCAAATCTCTGCTAGTTGTGTGAACTTAGTTAGCCTCAATCTCCTTATCTATAAAATGGTGATAAAAGTAGCTCCTATCCTCACAGGGTTGCTGTCAGGATTAAACGAACTAATATGTATAGAACTTAGAATAGTGCCTGACACAAAAGAAGTGTTCAATAAATAGTAGTTATTATCATTACTACAAATAGAATCCCATCAGAAATGGGGTAAAATATGTATGAGGAGAGCATTTGTGGCAACAGTGACAGGAACAATGAAGTGTTAGGAGTTCAGTTAGCCCATATACAATATGTTACTTTCTAAAGTAACTATGGAAGAAATTTAATATCACATCATGTGGCCAAGTGTACTTCACCAGCCCAGCATTCGAACATCTGCAGCCCTTGGTACAGGACTGTGACCACAGCTTATTGAATTCAGTCACCACCTGCCAAAGGACCATGCACACTTCCTGCATCATTCCCCCTGTGAAAGTGTTAGCACACAAGCACACACAACAAAGTCTGACATATTCTTCCTAAATCTAACTACCATTATAAATGACTGTACCAAGATCACTTGGAATTTGAGACCAGTCTTTATTATTTCTGCCTGCTCTTTCCACACATACATATTTTATGTTCCAGTCAATGTAACCATCTAGAAGATGCTGTCCTAACAGAAACACCACCCATATACTCCAGGTTCCTCCTCAAACATCCTTCTCCCAAACACACATTTGGCCACTCCCATCACTATGTGTGAAAGCATCTTTCATTAGATGAAAAGTAAAGGGAGAAAAAAGAAGTTCACATGGAACTGAAATCTGACCAAAGGATCCACTGAGTCCCATTTCTGGAATACAATGACTAGGAAGAAAGGTAGTTTGGCATTTTCTCTTTCCTTCTACTTCTCTTCCTTTAAAATATGTGCTGTGATTTCTCACTAGAGATGAATTGTCAGGTCATTACATTATTATCATGCTTGTTTTAAGAGCAACAGAAGCAGTAAGAAATAAACAAAGAAAGCAATCTAGTTCAACAAAGAAGTTTTGACCAGCACCCTGCACTTGGTAAGAGCACTCTAAACACTGTTAAATGCAAGTCAACTGGTGCTCAGGCCTTACAACTTAAAATTTTTCCTACAACATCTCTTGCTAAGACTGAGAGATTTATAAAAGACACAAAAAAGTCTCCTAGTCAGCTCTCAGAGAAAAGAGTTAAGACTGAGGAACAGCAGGTTTGTTAGGTTTAACTTACTCTGCTCCTTAATTTAATAAGAAGCAAAAACTAGATAAAAGCAAAACCAAAACCAAACCTCATCCCCCCCAAAGAACAACAATACAGCCTGCAAGATTTATGAAGACAGAAAATATTGGAATCTTCCAATACTAAGTTTCCTGAAAAACACCAGCTTTCCTAAACAGACAGCTGAACATACAAAAAGCATAAATTCCTTAAAAAAATAAAAACAACCCAAACACAAAAAAACCTCACCAGAATGAAGTCTATCCAGAATAATTGATTACATGGGACTTGAGACCTTAGGAGAATGATATAAATTACGTATAATGTCCCTAGTTGTTGGAAGGATACTTGAGGAAATGTTGTTTGTGGAGCTAAGTCATGTTCCTGACTAAATAAGAATAAATTAAAATTATAACTTCACATGGATAATAGTGTTGAAGGTTCTGTTTGGATGTTAAACAGACATGATGTCCACATCTGACTAACCACCAATGGATTCTGATTCTATAAATTAGACCTGTCTATGGTAAAAACGAAATCAGGTAATGGCAACAACAAAATAAAAACCTCAAGACAAACTGATAAAGTGTATTTCAAAACTAGCCTAGAATTTTCTAGGTAATTCTGGCATTCCTGAAGGCAGAGAGAGGTTTAAGGAACATTGAATAATGGACAGAAATGATAAAACAAATGTTCTCTCTTTCTTTAGGTCTTTGACAACATAGTAATCTTTATCACTGAACAGGCCACGTTTAATAATCCACAGTCAACTTTGACATTTTCAGTTGTTTACTATGACTGACATTAATAAGTAAAGCCCTACTGCCTTATTCCTGAATCTTGTGAAATAGGCCTAATGTCAAATATTACAAAATAGAACATATCCTAGAGATTACATTTTAGTGGAACAAAAATCCTTTATTAGACTCTATGTCTGAATTTCTGATCACCATACCTACAGAAATCACGTCATTTGTTGTAAGAAGCAGTACATTGTGGTAGACAGTGAATTCTGACTATCATTTACTGGCTATGTAATCTAGGTCAATTACTTAACCTCTCTGGTACACTGTTTCTTCATTAGCAATATGAGGCTAATGCCTTCCTCTCATTTGGTTTATAAAACAAAAAGATGTTTATAAATGAGAGCTCAAGACAACTGCCTGCACAGAGTATAACTCCACACATGCTAGAGTCTCCCCCATTTCCTAATAAAAAGAGAAAGTTAATAAAACAGTTGTTTATTTGTAATTTTTTCAAAACACATTTACTACTGGGTAGCATTAAAAATGTAAAGGTTATTTATATTTATATTTATATATACAAGGGAGTTTACATACATACAAGGGAGTTTCTCTGTGTGTGTATTACTATCTGCCAGGTACCGAAGATTTTACAGGAATTTAAAAAACTTAATCCTTGAGAGAGCAGGCTGATATAGACAATATAGTATTAGAGTTGTGGAAGGTGAGGTTTAGAGAATTACAGAGCAGTCTGCCCAAGGGCACATAGGTAGAAAGCTGTATAGGAGAGAGCTGAACCGAGGTAGATGCCAGAGTCCATGTTTAACCATGTTGCTTCCTAATACATGTAAATAAAAAGCAAAAAAAGTCACTTGAAACTCCTCTCTCTCTTTCAATCTCTCTCTCTTTCCAGTTGACCCTTGAACAATGACGGGGTTGGGGCAACAACCCTTGGAACAGTTGAAAATCTGAGTATAACTTATAGTCAGTCTTCTGCATCTAAGGATTCAAACTATGGATCGTGTAGTACTGCAGTATTTACTATTGAAAAAAATGTGCAATAAGTGGACTTGCGCAGTTCAAACTCGTGTTCTTCAAGGGTCAACTGTTGTGGACAAAAAATATATATATATATGTTATACATATATGTTATATATATGTTATATGTTTTATATATATGTTATATATAAGATATATATATATATATAATATATGAGGTATATATCTGAGCAGTGAATAATTCAGCCTGACTAGATGAAAGAATTCCATTGGAGCAACTAGAAATATAACCAAATTTATGAGGGCCTTGAATATCACAGAATTACGAGTTTGAATGTAATCCTACAAGCAGTAAGAAGCCAGCATAGCTGTTGAAAGAAAGAGAGAGAGAGGGAGGGAGGGGGAGAGAAAGAGAGGGAAAATAAAAAGCCAAGACTACATACATTTTGAGATACAATAAAAAGTGCTGGGGATTTTATATCAAAGAGTGTGATAAGAACTACAACAGAGATGTAACTAAAGTGCTATGAAATATCAGAGAGGGAATGATTAATCCCAGCTGGGGAAAGAACGAAAAGTTTCAAGGAGAGGGTGGTACTCAGCTGGCTCTTGAAGAAGCAACCTGACTTAAGATTGAACCTTTTAGGTTTTATCAAGGCTGCAACATCTGCATCAAGGGCTAAATTTGGGGTGCAAAACTTGAAGAGAGATTAATTGAATTTTTTTCAGAATTAAACCAGTCTTAAAATCCTTTCGAAAGGACGCCGAAAAACTCTTTGGTTTAGACTTGCCCAAAACTCTTTTAAACCCAAAGGTGAGTAAATGATATTGAGCACTTACTCAATGTAGTCCACATTACCCTTGAACACGAACAGGTCTCCATCCTTTGAGCATGAAGTCATATGGCAGTGTTATTGCTGATGAAGAGCCAGATAATCCTTACCTCACCCCTTCTCTCTAAGAGTTAATGGAGTAGACATGATAATCTTTTCTAACAGAAGGAGTATGCCCCTCTTAATTAGCAAATAATAAGATCCAAATACAATGTGATTAAAATAAAGTTCTTTGGTCTGGAAAGGAAGCCCAAATCCAAGTGAATGTGTTCAAAGGGTAGAAAACATACCCTGGTGGGGATCAAAAATATGAAAAAAAATAAATTAAAGAATTCCATCATATTTCTATCATGAAAAATAATCATTTTTAGCTTTAAAAGACCCTTTTCTCCTATGTTGTTAGTATGTGAAGATATTAGCTTTTTAATATTAGCTTTTTAAGGTCTTTACAGTGAAATTAAGGCATAAAATCCAGTCAAACAATCATTTACAGAAGATTCAAACGACAAAGAAAAGCAGAGGAGCCTAATTAGAACAAAGGGTCAATCTTGACAAATTACAGACATAGCAGACATTTAAACAATCTTCTCTCTTTAAGATGAAGAAAATTCAATCAGGACTTGCTTTTTCAAAAGGTGCATTCAAATGACTTTTACAACTTGGAGTTTTTCTTCTAACTAAATTTTTATGCTATCTTTTAAGTCTGCACTTAATGTTCTAGATTTGCTGCTGTCCAATAAAATTTTCTGCATTGATGGAAATATTCAATATCTTTGATATCCAATAAGGTAGCCACTAGCCACAAGAATGCTAGAAATGTGGCTACTGAGACTAAGGAAGTGAATTTTAAATTTAATTAATTTTTGCAGCTTTAATGATATAATTAACATATATTATGTAAATTTAAGGTATACAACATGTTCATTAGATACACTTATATATTGTGTAGCACAAGTTAACACTTCCATCACTTCACATAACTACCATTTCTTTTGCATGGTGAGAACATCTAAGCAACTTTCTTTGCAACTTTCAAATATATAATACAGTGTTAACTATAATCACCATGCTGTACATTAGCTCCCCAGAACTTATTTATAACTGGAAGTTTGGACCCTTTGACCAACATCTCCCCATCTCCCCCACCCCTCAGGCCCTGGCAACCACGAGTCCACTGTTTCCATGAGTTCAGTTTTAGATTCCACACATAAGTGAGGTCATATAGTCTTTGTCTGTCTGACTTATTTCACTTAGCATAATGCCCTCAAGGTCCATATATGTTGTCCCAAATGGCAAGATTTCCTTCTTTCTTTCTCATGGCTGAATAACACTCCATTGTGTGTGTGTGTGTATATATATATACATACATACACAGACGACATCTTCTTTATCCATTCATCCGCACTTAAGTTATTATTATGAATAATAATATTATTATTGTTAGTAATGCTGCAACAAACATGGAAGTGCAGACCTCTTTAAGATCCTGATTTGATATATATCCTGTGGATATATACCCAGAAGTGGGATTTCTGGATCATATGATGGTACTATTTTTAATTTTTTAAGGAACCCTCATATTGTTTTCCACAGTGGCTACACCAATTTACATTCCCACTAATAGCGCACAAAGGTTCCCTTTTCTCCACATTCTCACCAACACTTGTTACTTATGTCTTTTTGATGGCAGTCATTCTAACAGGTGTGAGGTGGTATCTCACTGAGGTTTTGATTTGCATTTTCCTTCTGATTAGTGATATTGAGGACCTTTTGATGTATCTGTTGGTCATCTGCATGTCTTCTTTGGAAAAATGTCTATTCAGTTCCTCTGCCCTTTTTTAACCAGATTGTTTGGTTTTTTGCCACTGAGTTGTATGAGTTCCTTATATATTTTGAATATTAATCTCTTATCAGATATTTGATATGTTCTTCCATTCCACAGGTTACCTTTTAATTTTGTTGACTGTTTCTTTTGCAGTGCAGAAATTTTTAGTTTGAGGTTCTCCTACTTGTTGATTTTGGCTTTTGTTGCATGTGCTTTGGTGTCATGTACAAAAAATTGTTGCCAAGACCCATGTCAAAGAGCTTTTTCTCTATGTTTTCTTCTAGGAGTTTTATACTTTCAAATCCTACATTTAAGTCTTTAATCCATTTCCAGTTAATTTTTGTGAGTGGTGAAAGATAAGGGTCCAATTTCATTCTTCTGCATGTGATGATCCAGTTTTCCCAGCACCATTTATTGAAGAGACTACCCTTTCCCCACTGAGTATTCTTGGCTCCCTTGTCATATATTAGTTGACCATTTTTGCAGAGTTTATTTTTGGGGTCTTGATTCTTTTCTATTGGTCTGTGTCTACTTTTATGCCAGTACCATACTCTTTGATTACTATGCATATGATTTTGATTACTTTATCTCTGTAGTATAGTTTGAAATCAAGGAAGTGTGATACCTCCAACTTTGTTCTTTTTTCTCAAGATTGCTCTAGCTATTCGAGGTCTCTGCGGTTCCATACAAATTTTAGGATTATTTTTTTCTATTTCTGTGAAAAATGACATTAGAATTCTGTTGCATTGAATCTATAGATTTTTTTTTTTTTTAACGCTTGGTAGAATTCACCAGAGAAACTGATCTGATCCTGGGCTTTTCTTTGTTGGGATGTTTTTGATTATTAATTCAATCTTTCTTTATATTACTGATCTGTTCAGATTTTTTTATGTCTTCATGATTTAGTCTTGGTAGATTGTATGTTCCTAGGAGTTTATACATTTCTTCTAGGTTATCCAATTTCTTGGCCTATAGTTATTCACAGTAGGCTCTTATGATCCTTTGTACTTCTGTGGTATCAGCTGTAATGTCTCCTTTCATTTCTGATTTTGAGTCTTCTTTTTTCACTAGTCTAGCTAAAGGTTTGTCAATTTCATTTACCTTTCTAAAAATCCAGCTCTTCGTTTTGTTGATCTTTTCTACTCTCTTTCTGGTGTCTATTTCATTTATCTGCTCTGATCTTTGCTTATTTCCTTCCTTCTGCTAACTTCGGACTCAGTTTGTTATTCTTCTTCTAGTTCCTTGAGGTGTAAAGTTAGGTTGTTTATTTGAGATCTTTCTTTTTTCTTAATGTAGGCATTTATCACTCTAAAGTTCCCTCCTAGAACTGCTTTTGATACATCCCATAGAATGCATATACCACATTATACTATTAGAACATTCTGAATTTTACTATATAAATACTTTTTCCAGTGTGTTGTACATTTTCATGTTTTCATGTTACTAGCTAGTGTCCTTTCAATTCGGCTGGAAGCACTCCTTTCAGCAATTCATGTAAGGCAGGTCTAGGGGTAAGGGGCTCTCTCAGCTTTTTTTTCTTGTATGGAAAAGTCTTTCTCACTCCTTCATTTCTGAGGATAACTTTGCTGGATAAAGTATTTTTGGTTGGCAGTTTTTTCCTTTCAGCACTCTGAATATATCATTTGCTTCTCTCTTGTGTTCTAAAGCTTCTTCTCAGAAATCCACTGATAGATTTATGGTAGTTCCCTTATAAGTTATGAGCTTCTTTTCTTTTGCTGCTTTTAAGATTCTCTTTGACTTCTGACCATTTTATTATAACGTGTCTTGGAGAAGACCTCTTTAAGCTGAGTGTGTTTGGTAACCTATGAGCTTCATGAACTTGGATATCCAAATTTCTCCCCAGATTTGCTAAGTTCTCAGCAATTATTTTTTTAAGTAAGCTTTCTGCCCCCTGTTCCCTATGTTCTCCTTCTGAAACTCCAATAATTCACAAATTGTTTCTTCTGGTGGTGTCCCACAAATCATGTAGGCTTTCGTCACTTCTTTTTCATCCTTTTTTCCTTTGTTCTTCCCTGACCAGATAATATAAAATTTCCTGTCTTCTAACTCGCAAATTCTTTTTCTTGCTCGATCCATTCTGCTGCTGATGGTCTGTATTGCATTTTTCATTTCATTCACTGTATTTTTCAGACCCAGAATTTCTGTTTGGTTCTTTTTTTTTTTTTAATGATTTCTATGCCTCCGTTAAACATCTCATTTTGTTCATGTACTGTTTCTTGATTTAATTAAATTGTCTTTCTGTGTTTTCATATAATACAGCACAGTTCTAGAGGCTTTCTTATACATATATTGTCTTACTGAAATTCTCTGATAAAGTAAAATTTAAAGGAACTTAAAAATTATTGATTTTTTTGGTATTCAAATAATAACAGTAAATAACAACTAAGTAAAAAGTAACACTGCTGGTATAAAATGTCAGAGTTGTGAACCAAAAGATTGTTTTCCTTCATAAAGCAGTTACCAGATATCATGAAAGGATTCCTCTCAACCTCCTGTGAATACAGGTTTTCAAGACAATTACCACAACAACATACATACCAGGGTTCCATTTATGTCCTGACTCAGATTCTTCAACTCCCCCACAACGAAAGCAACCAGGTAAGTGCTCATCTTCACACTCTCAGAAAACTCATCCTGAACAAGTCCATCTTCCATAATGACTGATGACTTCTACAAGCAATGGGGAAAATGAAAGTTCTGTAACTATGAGAATAAATGACAGTGACATATAAACTGGGAAACTGAAGACTCAAATAGGAAATAAGTAATGAAGATGCTGGCATATTTTAATCTCTCAGCACAAGTTTCCAAACAACACGGCCCTCAGTCTCAGTCTGTTCTACCATCCTTCATCATGAGGACATACTGAGTACAGTAAAAATCCTTAAGAAGTTTCTAGTCTCAAACAATTGCTTTAAATAAATGTAAGTTAGAAACAGTAAGTAGCAGTGGCTCTGTTTCTCCCCTTTAAAACACCATCAAAACCAAAAATCCTTCCTTATGACCTAGGAGTACTCCATTCTACTGCTACAAATACATTCACACAAGAATGAGCTACAGCTGGTTAATCCCACCAAATGATCTGAAATGGCTTCGTAAAGGACCGTGTTGATGACCACAAGAAGGCTTAGTGGGATTAAAGGTGATAAGTCACTAGAAAAGTCTGCAGTACACACAAGATGAGGGAAGGCGGGTAACCTTCCAGGATTTTCCAACCATGAATTTAAAATATATTTTGGGTTACGAGGCAAGTAAGCATTTGACCTCTCTTAGAGAAAGATTAAGGTGAAGAGTACAGCTAAGAGTAGAGCTGCTGAAGTGACGTCCTTCTTGAAGGACAGACCATGTCCTCTCCTTGACTCAAGGGCTGACTCATAGTCTGTGAGATGTGGCTGCTCCTCCTCGCCAGTCACATGGCTTCTGAGAGGTTCCTATCAGCTGCACACAGCTCTCAGGTGTAACAAAAGGACCCCCCCCCACCAAGTTCTGTTCAGCATAAAAACAGTTCTGCCTGATTTCACCCCCACTACTTCCATGCAGAGCCCACAGCCAAGAAAGATGTCCATGTTCTTGTTGTTCAACCTCCATGTTACCTTCTCGATTTCTCAGTAACCAGTAAAACACCAAGGTCAATCATGATTCAACACTACCAAATATCACTGTTTAGAATAGCAAATTCACCACGTCTTTGAAAATATCACTGTGCTCGTTAGTAGCAGTTCACAGTATTAATTTTTGCAGAACAATAGTACAATAGCACAGACTTCACATTTCCTGCCCATGCCTTACACATCCAGTCTTTCTCTTTCCTCAAGTGCTTCTCAGGCTGACTTTCCAATTGATTCCAATACATATTTTACTTTTATTTACGCATTTTAAGAAAGAATAAGAATGTATATGATTTTAATCATTCTCAACAGTATGGCAAAGAAGAATTCAAGTATTCAAAACAAAGAGACCCACTCAAAGATTTTACATTCAAGGAATACAACAGTACCTTAGGCATATTTGATAAAGCAGTGTATTGCTCATCTCTTATGATCCTGATGATAAATGTGGCTTTAAATGCTGGTTCATCAAAACAAGGAAAAGCAGATCTTGCTGCCAAGGGTTCAAACTGAGTTGCTGCAAAGTACCTAAAACAAATGCAAATCCATCCAATAGTTATTGAGTACCTACTATTCAAGGCACCTTGCCAAGTTCTAGGGATACTAAGATAAATATCATACAAGCCCAGACATTAAAGGATTCTCAATCAACTGGGAGAGGCAGAGGTGATACAGTAGAAAGTTATCAGGCTGCGAATCACATCCTAATAGTGCGAACAAAGCAGTGGAAACAAAGGGTAGGAAAAAAAATCTGCCTAGCGGTAGAAACACTGTAAGGAAACTGGTGACAAAATATGAAGAGGGCCTTTAAAAATGAGGAATATTTGAAAAGGTAGAGAAAGGAAGACAGTGCAGCCTAGAAAGAGTAGGAAGCACAAGGAAGGACTGAGCAGTGCATATTCAGGGACTGGGGGTGGGTGTCCAACGTGGCTGGAGATGAAGCCACAAAGATAGGCTACAGCTGGCCACTAAGGTCTTAAAAAGGTTTCTGATGAAAGATCACTATAAAAGATTGTCATCCATTGCCATTATTCTCTGTACAGACGATGGCTTCATAACACTAAACCTCAAACTCACAACCTGCACTTTCATGAGGACTGAAAAAACTAGGTGTCCTATAGTATGCTGGTGTTCTTTACTCTCTTCAAAAACGAATCAAAAATTTTCCTCCTCTCCTACAGCAACAACACTTGAGAATTTAACTATAAGTCCTCAATTAAAGGTTGGGAGAAAAGCATAAGAAGAGGAGAAATGCAGATTTTTAGTTAAGCAGAGGAATGAAATAGATCTGCATTTGGGAAATCATACAAACATGGTCATAAGGAATGAGGAAAAGTGTGGCCCTGGTGTGCACATATCAGCTACCAGTCAATATGGTACATAGATAACCACCACTGTGGACATGATTGCCTCGCTTGCTTAGGACTTAGTCCACCTAGAGGGGTGGGGTAGGGAGGGTGGGAGGGAGACGCAAGAGGGAGGGGATATGGGGATGTATGTATACGTATAGCTGATTCACTTTGTTATACAGCAGCAACTAACACAACAATGCAAAGCAATTATACTCCAATAAAGATGTTAAAAAAAAAAAAAGGCAAGTAGAAAAGAGTGTAAGATTTAGAGTCAGAAGACCCAAACTCTGCAACTTACCAGCCATATGACTTCAGCAAATCAGTGATCTACATCTCATTTCCTTATTTGTTAAACTAGGGTCAAGGTAGGATCCCCTACCAAACATTTAGGGTTTTTGCTAGAATCGAATAAGACTATTCATAGTAACAACCACTTGTATGCCATAAATTCCTACACAGATGTCTATTATAAATGCTGGATAGTCATAACCCTTCCTTCACACTTAGAATTACTGTGCTTCTGTCCTAGTAAGGATTTGCCCAAATAACTGTTTGTTAGGGTAAACTGCAAGAACGACAGCAATCAACATATGTGAAACAATTTAAAAATATGTTTCGAACATTCCATTTCTTCACCCACCTCCCAAATTCTTACCCAGTTAACTGAAGATTTTGGAGGAGGGCCACAGGGGACCAAGGTATAAAGTTTGATGACATCCTTACTATTCATATGAGAGTCTACTTGGACCATCATTTTGGATAAAAACTGGATTACAATGTTCTAAGACAAATAAGATCTTAAATTATTATTAAAAGAGATGCAATAAGAACTATCTTACATAGAAGCCCCTTTGAAAAGGCTGCTGCTTGATGATACTTATAAGCTATTCTATCTAAGCTGAATACCTGAAAGCTTGTTCTTTCATTAGTGACTGCATTTGCCTTCAGAAATACTAGTTGCAGTTTGAGCACCACCTCCAGGAGCACTGAAGACAGTTATGAATTAGCTGAGGGTCAGTAAGAGAATTCTAAGCACTGGTGATAACAATGGGTAAAGAGGTGAAAACTAAGGAAGCTGGTGCACCACAGTGGTTAAGAATGTGGTCTTTGTAGTTAAAATGACTTTGGGTTTGAGTTCCCCTCTGCTACTTGCTAGCCATAAGATGCTGAATGAATTACTTCATGTGGCTCTGCTTCCTCATCTGTAAAGTGAATAAAATATAATTTCCACCTCTTAGTGAGTTTGACAAGATAAAAGACTAAACATATAAAACGCTTGCAACAGTTTCTAGCACTTCAGTTCTCAAGTAAATATGGGCTGCCATTACTACTGGAACTCAGGAAAGTGCACATGAAGTTCATTAAGGCAGGTGAGGGTTGTGAGAGAAAAAAAAAAAAAAAGGCCCAGATCTTAAAAGAAATTGAACTAAATCTTGTTAAAAATGAGGAACTGCTGAAGGATCATAAACCAAAGACCAACATGGTCAGATCTGTACTTCTAGAAATAGTCTGGCAGCAGTGTGGAAGATGGGGGAAAGAGGAGGGGGAAAGCTGTAGTAAGATTAGAGGTCAGGGGTTCAGTTAAGAAGATGACTCAAGAGTTCGAGAAAAAGACACTGAGAGATTGAAGAACAAAGAAATAAAACACATCTCCAGCCTAAATTCCTTTGCTAGTTTTTTAGTATCAGTTTGTTATCTAGAACCTTAAATCTATGGTCAACAACTTCTAGATTTAACTGCAAGGTTACTGACCATCTCCACTTCTTAGATGACACAGGTAAAGTTCCTTTACCACAAGCAGTGTCAGTACATTTGACATTTACACTTACTTTGATTTTCCAATCAATAGGAAATATATCCCTTAAATACTTTATCTACTTGTTTTGAATTACAGTTTTCAGGCCTCTTGAAAGGTATAAATACTTTATTACTTTATCTACTTGTTTTGAATTAGTTTTCAGACCTCTTGAAAGGTATAAATAATCTTCTAAACTTCTATCTTGCATCAAGATATACAATCATGTGGGGTATCCATTTTATGGAACCAGGTAGGTTAATGGATGTATATATTTTTTGTAATAGCAGAGTTTCACAAATTTTAAAGTACTATTTAAAAAAAAATACTCTATTTCATAATTTTAAGAATGTCTTCCCATAGTATGAGTGTGTTTCGTGTTTGGTAATTGCAATCATTGTTGCTTTTGTTGTGGTCATCCATTTACAATGTTTGGTGTCAGTTTATTTATCTCCCGTAAAAATAAAATACAGTGTGTATGTGTGAGAAAAAAAAAAAAAAAGAATGTCTTCCATTTTTCTAGCATTTTCCACAACTCAATCCAGCCCACAGCAAAAGGGTCAACAAGTAACCCTGTCCAAAACCACCTCACTCTGCCACACAACATTGACTCTTCCCATTATATACAGGCAGGCCCAAGAGGATCCGAGGGCAATAATCTGATTGGAAGAGATGACTAGGGTATTTGTCGTAAAGGTCTGATTGCATACTAAGAACACTGTTTTTATGTATATCCTATAATTCCTAGAGATGATGGAGATTATAGAAGGAGAAGTAAAGCCTAGAAGCCCCAAGCTACCCCTGCAATTATCAGTTTGCTTTTCATGTCAGATCTCATGGCAAGAGCCAGCATGCCATTTATTTTAAAAGTATTACGTTAAGGGGAAAGAGAAAAATTACTTATCTGAATAGGACTATAGATCTTGCTTTGTCTCTTTCTCTAGTTAAGAAGGATCAAAAAACTTAAGACAGATTTAAAATATTCATTTCTATTTTTCTCAGTATACCAACATACATTAGCCAAATGGATCTCAACGGTAATTCACACACCGGTTTGCAAAGGAACATGAGAGAATGCTCCAATGCACTAAGCAGATCTGACAAGGACTTTGCACACGTAAGAGAAGTGACATTACTGCTACTTAAGAATAGTCTGTATGCAACTGTGCACTGCATCTTTCCAGAAATTCAAACTACATCTATGAATACTAAGATTAAAGAACAAAATATATGGTTTAAATGGGGAGCTGAATAATTTTATGTTTTAAGTCGCTTTTTTAAAATGAATCTCTCCAAGATTTCTTTTTTTTTTACTTTTCCATCAGAAATCCAAAATAGAATGGCATTAAAAAAACAAAAACCAGCAAAGATTAAGGATACTAAAAATTACATATATAAGTATACAACACTTCTTCATGCTTTCTTTCTCCATCTCAGTAAGCACCTCCTAAAAGTTCCACACAATAGGAAACTAAGACTGAAAGAATAACCTGTGTTCTTCTATATCTGGTTCACATGGAGACCTTGAAGGTGATAGAAAACTACATTCATCTTATAAGATACGAAAAGCTCAAGATAACTTAAGTGTTTGTGATAGAGAATGTAACTGATATAATCCTTGTCCATTTCCTCCCATCAGCATGCCCCCAGCCCCACCGTGACATATCATATATATGATATATACTCAAGGCTTTGACTAAGAGAGAAAGAGTATACTCTTCCAAATCACCATTCTACTATTTTTCACCTAACCCTCTTAAATTAAAAAAAAAAAAAAATTGCAGTTAATGTCTCTAGTGTGGGCAACGGGATCCATATTGCAGAAGTCATCAGAGAGCAAAGCAGCAGAATCATTTAAGAGGGCTACATACTTTTTCTCATTACTTTCATCTGTGTAGGAGATGCCATAAAACCCATAGTAAGAACTAGATATATTTGCCGAATACTCTATCTTCAAGGTATAATTGTGCCCTTCAAGAAGGGCCTCGGGGGCAACAATGGCGATTTGTTCATGAAATGGATATTCCAGGACATCGACTTGTTTTTCTTGGCTTGAAACTGCTGACATAAAGGTCACTCTTGAAATATTATGGCCTGTGCTGTGAAGAACTATGTTCCATGTGGCCTGAAGAGCCTGAAGTGAAATCGTCACAGAGCCCCTGAATGTCATCGAGGTTAGGTTTGGGTGTAGGTTAAGTTCATAGCGTACTGGCATAATGGCAGTGGGAAGCCTGATTTGTGCCCATGGAAACAACTTCCCATTAGTTGCAATTGGCTGAATTAATCCCATTGATTGGTTTTTTTTGTGGCAGCCTTCTTTAGTAAAGGTACATCTGGGCAGTAGATAAATCACCATGATTACAGAAACAGCAACCACAATGACAAAAGCACAAACCACCATGGTCCTCGCAGACGGTACTGAACAAGTCCCATCTGAGCTCTGCCTGTAGCCGGCTGCACTGTTTCGAAGGCCCGAGCTCCTGTTCATGAAGGACATGCCCAGCAGCTTTGCGGACGACTCATAATCCTCTTCGTCCTCATCCATCTCATGCTCACCAAGACCCCGCACCAGCAGTCGTGAACCCCGGGGCTCATATTCCACCTCATCAGGCTCTAGAGGATGTAAACAAGGTTCTTTGGCTAAATCCACCACATCTGGTTCTTCCTCAAACATGCTGTTTTCAATCATATTCCTGGGGAGCTGAAGCCGATCTAAAAAAACCAAAACATAAGGACCAGGCACAGAGTTAGAAAAAAAAAAAAGCTCATAATACCACGTTTAATCTAAGGATTTGTTTTTAATCACTAAGACTTATTTCCATCTCAGAGGTGCTGAATTAAATGTTTATAATATTCTTGTGTCATCCATTAAAAACTCAAGCATAGATAAGAGCATATCACAGTCTTAAAATAAGAAAGCTAAACAAACAGGCTAGTAAAAAGGCAGCTGAGATTAAATACTGATTTCCTTAATACACTCCTGCCCAACAACCTGGGCCCTTGTCCTGAGCTTTAGAGGGCCCTGCTTTTGCCTGCCTCTAGCTGTGCACGTCCCCAACAGGGTGAGGAGTCAGTAAGATCAAAGAATGCCCATCCATAGTCCATGTCCCTCTTCTGCAGTCTAGGTACCAGAATCCCCAGAATTCCTGCCTAAAAGGCTCAAACCTGCTTCTACGGCCTTTGTGGGTCTCCTCTCTGAGTCCCATTCTCCCTAGGGAGGACCACAGCTGGAATGCCCATTCATAGCTTGAATGATGGGTAAGCAACAGGCTGGATTACTTATTTCCCTTTGGAAGAGGGATGTTTCTGTTCCACAGCAAACTGCAAGGGTCAAATTATATAGGAAATTTCCATAATCAAGAAATAATTTTTAGGACTTCCCTGGTGGCACAGTGGTTAAGAATCCACCTGCCAATGTAGGGGACATGGGTTCGAGCCCTGGTTTGGGAAGATCCCACATGCCGCGGAGCGACCAAGCCCGTGCGCCACAACTACTGAGCCTGTGTTCTAGAGCCCGCGAGCCACAACTTCTGAGCCCGTGTGCCACAACTACTTCAGCCCGCGCGCCTAGAGCCTGTGCTCCGCAACAGGACAAGCCACTGCAATGAGAAGCCCGGGCACCGCAACAAAGAGTAGCCCCCGCTTGCCGCAACAGAAGAAAGCCTACACACAGCAACAAAAGACCCAATGTAGCCAAAAATAAATAAATAAATTTATAAAAAAAAAAAGAAATAATTTTTAAAAAGACAAAAGAACTATAAAAATCAGATAAAACTACAATCCAACTTGTCTTTTCATGCTTCCAGAGCATTTAGAAGTACAAGAGATTCCCCTCTGTAACAACCACATAATACACCATAAGTGTAAGTGGATCCTGGGGTGGGGTAGTGGTGGGAACTTTTAAAACCACACAAAAAAGCTGCACTCTCCAACTTGCCAAGAATCACTAAGAAAAAAAAAAAGACTCAAAAAGTAGAGGAGTAAATAATAGCATACAGATCAATAATTCCTAGGGCTAGATTGAAAGTTCAACAAGTGAAACCCTCATTAACCTTTCCCTACAAGGTACTTTATACAGATCATTTCTAATCCTCACAATAATTCTATAAAATGGCAAGTATTATACTATTTCAGACACAAGAAAACAAACAAGCCAAAAACAGAAGAAATAGGAGTTAATTTACCTCCACAAAGTCACATTTAGTCACAAAACTGATACTAGAACTCAGGTCTAAAACTCTGAACCCAAATTTTAGATTCTTTCCATTATTATATTGCATCTCCCTACTCAACTATCTCAAAGGATGAGAGTTTGTACCTATTTATTTCTTTTGTATTTGGCAATGAAGTTGCTTAGAGTATTATTTCACCATCAGCAAGGCAAAACTTACATAAAATTCCTTAATATCTAGCTTGACATAAATGCCATGTGTTTAGTGCTACTCAATAAGTACTAACTAGAGAGTGGCAACTAATAATACATGAAACCAAGTACCAATAAACATCAGGATAAAATTTAGTGTCTTACTACTACAAGTGTGGTCTGCGAACCTAAGCATCTACATCACACAGCAACTATTTAGAAGAGCAGACTCTCAAGTCCCTTCCCTTAATCTGAATTTTAACAAATCCTCAGGAGATTTATGTGCACATAAGTTTGAGAAGCACTGGTCTAAGCCTTCTCCATGGTCAGATCCCGGGCAGCATTGGACTTTGCATCCTTGCGTGTGCTCTGGCCATCCCAACTGCTCGCTCATCTGAGACAAGACAGGCTGCTCTTCTATGCCATGCTCCACTTCTGTTTTCCTGTCTGTTCCCTTTGCCTGCAATGTCATCATTTCTCCCACCCCAGTCTACCTAGTGAACACTTGTTATCCCATAACTCATCTTAACTTGCTACAGTGTAAATTTAAAAAGTTATTTTCTTTTTGTTTCTTCCTTTCTCTTCATTGCCTTTCAAAAATACATTTTCTTTTCACTTCATCTCACTCCTTTTAGCTTTGGGGAGCATAGAGACTCCAATGAGGTTGCCTTTTCCTACCTCCTCTCCATCCCCAAATTTATAAAAGCTATGCTGCTTTAAAAGTTTTCTTTGAATAAAACTTTTTTTTTTTTTGCGGTACGCGGGCCTCTCACTGTTGTGGACTCTCCCATTGCGGAGCACAGGCTCCGGACGCACAGGCTCAGCGGCCATGGCTCACGGGCCCAGCCGCTCCGCGGCACGTGGGATCTTCCCGGACCGGGGCACGAACCCGTGTCCCCTGCATCGGCAGGTGGACTCTCACCCACTGCGCCACCAGGGAAGCCCTGAATAAAACTTTTAATCACTTTCCAGGTGTGTGGGTTCAGCAATCTGCCGTCTACCCATCTCCTGTGACTTGTCTAGAAATGTAAGAAGGGTGACAGTTATAACATTCTGCTTTGGGAATTTGATCTCCTAAACTTCCTATAGTGCTCCAACTTCTTGTGACATAATTTTGTTTTGTTTTGAAAGTTAATTGTGTTTGAGACTGATTCATTTCATTAACAGAGCAAATACTGCTGTAATTGAACTCAAAAAATTTCTTAAATTATTAATGAACTCTCAGTGGTTAGAAATTTTCTGTGGTAGTTTTAAGTACCTGGTACAGTAATGCAGATTAGGTTACTTAATTTGCTTTTTCACTTTACAATGTCTAAAAGGCCTTTCTGACGTTTTTACCTCATACGGGAAGATTATGTTCTCTTAGGTATTTGCCCATGCGTTCTGTTCTTTATCAGACCTGATGCCTGAAGTAGACAACTATGGGGTCTGAGAGGTTTCATTTAATAAATTTCTAAACTAACTGTAGATACAATCTCAGCTTAATATTTACAGCATTCCCATACCTGAATTCCACCCGCTTAGAACTTGGCTTTTCTGTCTTTGATTTCTCAGCCATGCCCTGTTTAAAGCCAAGGGGTATTCTGCAGTCTGACCATTTTAGCATCTCCTGTCTGCACTTCATTAACTTCCAAATCTTTTGACCAGGGCTTAGTCAGATGCCTGGCAACACCCAGATAACTTACTTTAATTATTTATCACCCAATCAGGTTAATACCTATGTAGAATTTGAATCTTTCATAAATGGAACACATCAACCCATCTGCTGTATTTTTACTGCATATTAGAAGCAAACTTTTGTATGTGTGTACAATCGTATCAAGTTAAATACATCAAACCAAGGGAAAACACCTTTATTACAGGTAGCCTGTGAAGACTGTACTTCAAGTCTATTCAAGAAATCTTGCTTTGGATTCCTAAGTGAGTACACTTTGATCTCAGCCTTAAAATTTTAATGTAACACATGACTACCCCTTGTTCTAAAGGGATTTATTTGTATTGAAATAGGGGATCCTAAAGAGACAGGAAATTTTCTAAAACCTCTTAATTCCACATATACAAGCTACCTATAAGCCCAAAACAAAGGACGTCCTAGTTGAAATATTTCGGTTTTAAATAACGTAGGCCCATGTGGTTATAATCTAAGAAAACTGAAGATATTTCTTTTCATCAGATACCGTGAACGGGTGCTCCTCGGTGTTGTCTGTGGACCAGTGCCAATCCACAAACTGTTTGTTACCCGTCTGCTACAGGATACACACAGAAAATTGGTATTTAAAAACTTTTATAGCTAATTGACGGTAATGTTATGTCTATCGAATTTAGTAATTTTAAAAATGGAGCTTATATTTTACATGTGTTTTTTCATTTCAGTTTTCCAATGATTCATTTTTTTATATGCTACAAAATTTCTGCAACAAAAAAACAAGGAACCTTGATTCTTCAGCTCAGATAACATGAGAAGCAATGGGCTAGATTGTCACTATTACGGCAATCCAGGTGGATATAAAGTTAACAACTATTACAGTAGCAGTGGAAGTGAAAAGGAGGGAATGAGTACAAGTTATGTTAAAGAGTGAGAATACACAGGAACTGATGCTCTGTTGGGCTGGACAGGCCTGTAGGATGGAGACAGAGGGAAGTCTATTCAATTCCCTATGATATTCTGGAAGGAGGAATGCCACTCACTGAGATGAGAATACAGGTTTCATATTCTCCCTCTTGGTTTTGTGTGTGTGTGTGTGGTGGTGGGGGACTGAGAATGGAGTTGTGAGATGGCATTTGGTATGGGACATGACATATTTATCTGTCAGAGAGCCAGATGGAGATGTTTGATGACTAGCATACTTTAGAGTTAAAAGCCTAACTTTAGACAGAGGTTCAAATCCTGGCTCTTCCACTGACTGCCTGATCTCAAACTGGTTAACAAACATCCCTTAGCTTCAATTTCCTCACCTATACGTATGGAAAACAATACTATTTTGTAGGACTGTTATAAGGATTACGTTATGTGGGCCTGGACTCAAAAGAGGCATCTGGGTGGAAAATTCTGATTTCAGAATCAGCTGTGTATACGTGATAATTATAATCATGCAGATAGATGAGACTACTGAAAGGGAAGTAAGTCAGAGAACATCACCATTTAAGAGGGGCAGCAAAGGAGAAGAAGAATGTACCAGAGGCAGGAAAATCAGGACAGTAGAAAGCAAAGGAAGAGTTTCATGAAGAAGGAAGTGGTTGGTGTTAAATGTCTTAGAAAGGTCAAGTACAGGGGACTTCCCTGGTGGTCCAGTGGGGTTAAGACTCCACACTTCCGGTGCAGGGGGCACGGGTTCGATCCCTGGTTGGGGAACTAAGGTCTTGCATGCCATGGGGTGTGGCCAAAAAAAAAAGAAAGAAAGAAAGAAAGAAAGAAAGGTCAAGTACAATGAAGCTGAGAGAGGCCACTAGATTTGGCAACCAGAGAATCAGTGACTTTTATGAGGCACTTTCAGTGGAGCAGTGAGAGCAGAAGCCTGACTGCGGTGGCCCAAAGAAAGAATGGGAAGTTAACAAGGCAAGGCAAGTGCTACAGAAAATTCTTCCACGGTACACAGCTGTGTACCATGAGAAAACATAGGGTCAAACTAAAAGAAAATACGGCATAGGGAAGTGTTAAATACTTTTGTTTTTGTGTCTAAGATGGAAATAAGGTGTATCTTTGTGAGGATGGAAAAGCAAAGAACAACAAAATGTGAAGGTGGGGCAGACAAGAGGAAATGCTGGAGGAACATTCCAGAGGGCTAGGAAGACATCAAGAACTCCAGTAGAGAGACTTAACTTCAATGGGAGCTTGGCACTCTCCTCCTCCAGGCCTGGAGGACAGAGGGTGGAGTTTAGGGAAGAAGTGTGGATACACAGGAGCACGCAAAGCTGAGGGTGTGAACAGCAGAGAGCCTCCATGTTCTCTGTGACAGAGGTGGCAAGGCCATCTGCCCAGAGCCAAGGCAGTTGTGGAGAAGGCATAGGAGGCTTGAGGAGAAAAATAAAAAACAGATGCTATGGGAGAGGACCAGGCAGGGGTGACCCAGGGACAAAGCATGCCTGCAAGTTCAGTAAGCCCACCGGAATTTGTCATACCTCCAGTCTCTATAAATGTCTTTAGAGTGCTTACCAGCCCAGGACTAAAAGAAGAGAAAGCGTATTATATGTAGTAATTTACCATAATTAAAAATTTTTTTAAAATGAAAATTTAAAAAGAGAGAGAAAGCAGATGGTTAATCCAGGGTTCAACATGTAGGGAGGACATGATGAGAAGCTAAAGGGAAAATACACAGAGGGTGGTGGCAAGAGAGTAAGTGCTTAAATGAGGGGTTCAGTTTAGAAAAGGGGACAAAAAGTAAAGCTATGGCAAACAACATAGTGAACGATTTGAATAAAAGGAGCAAACTTCCCACAGACATTAGTCCCTTTAAACTGCTATCACATTTTCTGAGAAAATGAAATGAAATGGGATGTGTTTTCAAATCAACAAACCAAAACAACTTTAAAGAATAAGCCTAATCTAAATAAGGCTTCTTGGGCAGATACAAGAATTGGTATATTCAATTAGGTATACTATAGCAACTTGCTATATTCAAACTAGGCCCTAACAATAAAGGATTACTCTTCTTCTGAGGCCCTTAAGACATATTTGAATACAACTAAAAGCTCTATGTGTGAGACAGCATTTATATCTTCTAGACCATTTCCAAATGGAAACTTCATTAAATTTCTAAAGGGATGGCTAATTATCAAATAAAGTAACTATTTCTCTAATGAGCAATCCTTTTCCATCAAAAAGAGGCTTTATTTTAAAGAAGTTTAAACTGAAAAAGAAAAGAAAAAGACTAGAATTTATAACAAAAAAGTGATTTTTCTATACAAGTCTTATCTGGCAAAACATTACCCAACCCCCAGACCACAATCAAAGTAAACCTCTTCCTATTAACCACAATGCCCACTTTAATAAGTTACAAGTTTAGATATATCATTTTCTCACCAGAATCTGAAGGGCAGTCATTAACACTGAGTAAGTTTGGAAGAAGTTTTAAGTACTGTAGTTCCTTTCTCTGACACATCCTATTTGCTTACACCTCAAAGTATAAGCAGTGTCATAAAATACAAACACAGAAAGTCCTGCATACATTCTTACTTTTGCCACTAATAACAGTGCATTTTCACAAACCTCATTTAATTTTCCAGTTGACAGGCCCAAGGTCATAGCCCAGGATGCAGGATCCAAGTAAAGTCCCTCTCTCTTCCATTCCCCTCACCCCCCTTGTCTCCCTTGTGAAGAGAGAAGAGAAATGAATGGACAATTGGGGGTGGGAGGTGGGAAGATCAGAGAGACATGATTCAGTTCATGAGCACCATAAGCTCACTTTTACCTATTTGGCTCTAAGAGAGACTAAGATTTATTTTTCCCTTTCAAGTTACCCTAAAGTTCACTTCAATACATATAAAAATGCTGTGGGAGACTTCCACTTCCAATATGACAGAGTAATTGGTACCAGACATTCCCTCCTCTCATAAACAACTATTAAACTGGATAAAATGATGCAACTATTTTCAGGTACCCACCAACAGACAGAGCAAGAATGTGACCTCTGAGAGAAGGAAAGTGTGAGCCCACATTTCCTTCGTTCTCTGCCTTGGGACATATTCCTAACTGTAGTACAGTGAGCTGGAGTCCAAGCAGAGCAGGGCTGGGAGGCAGAGACAGGGCACTGCAGAGGAGGGAGCTGTACAGAGGGGGGACCACAGAAGTTTGTATAAGGGTTTCCTGAGAGTCCTTAACCAATGCAGGACACATAATTACATAAGGCTTACAAAAGAGTGGCTGTATTAAGGTTAATATGGAATAGAAATACGAGAGGTCAAGCAGCTTAAGGGAAACACTGGCAGTCTAACCCAGTCCGAACAAAGAGAACTCATTAACACTCTGAGCGTGAGACACTGGAAAGGCTTCGCTTTAGGAGTAAAGACACACCCAGAGTAAGGCCTACTCTAGATCCACATTAACAAAGTCTAAAACCAAGCCCTAATAAAAATCCACAGTGGACACAGAACATGGATGATGAGTCTTGCTAGGTTACAGGAGCCTGAGAAGAAACCTTGAGCTTTCCACAGATCTGCCATAGCAAAATATAAAGCCAAGCCTATACAAGATGATCAGCCAGGAACTAAACTGCCTACTGAAACAAAAATCAACACTCTACAGAGGAATTTCTTAAAAATACAGTATCTAAAGTAGGTAAAGACTTTAAAGCAGCTATTATAAACATGTCTCAAAAAGTAAAGGAAAATGTGTTTATAAACAATGACAGAGGAGAATATATGAACAGATGGGAATCTCAGCAGAAAAATCAAAACTAGGAAAAAGAACCAAATGGGAGAAGAAAATGGAACTTCTAGGACTGAAAGGTTCAATAACTAAGATGAACAAGTCATTGAAGAGACTTAATACTGGATTGGACATAGCAGAAGAAAGAGTCTATGAACTTGACAGATCACTATCAATTACCAATTTGAGGAATAAAGAGAAAAAAAAGAGTCGAAGAAAAATGAACACAGCATCAGAGATTTGTGGGACAATATCAGATGGTCTAACACATATGTAATAGGAGCCCCAGAAGAAGACCATGAGAATAAAGTAGACAAAATATCTGAAGAAATAATAGTTAAAATTTTATTGTTTGATGAAAACACTATTTACTAGATCCCAAACTTAAAATCTGATCAAACTCCAAGACAATAAATACAAAGAAAATCATATCTAGCTTCATCATGGTTAAACTACTGAAAATTAAAGATAAAGAGAAAATCTTTAAAGGAGCCCCAAAACAATATGTTACATACAGGAGAAAAATAATTCAAAGAATGCTAACTACTCATCACAACAATGGAGACCAGAAGATGATAGAACAACATTTTTAAGGGGCTAGAAGAAAAAAAATTGTCCATTCAGAATACTATATCTAGTGAAAAATCCTTCAAAAACAAGATAAACGTACTTTCAAATAAAATGAAAGCTGACAAAGTTCTTCTCAAGCAGATGTGCACTACAAGAAATTATAAAAAAGGTTCTTCAAGCTGGAGGGAAATGATACCATATGGAAACTCAGATCTTCAGGAAGAAAAGAAAGATACCAAAAAATGATGAATAAGTTATTAAAAAATAAAAGTTTATATTTTTTATTCTTCTTAAATTTCTTTTAAAGACTATGTTTTAAAACTATCTGCATAAAACAAGAATAACATGTGAGCAGTTTTGAACATATATAGAAATAAAAGGTATGATAACAAGAGCATGAAAAATGGAGACGGTGAATAAGAATTAAATTATATTTGTGAATTGAGAAGGAGAAATGGACGTGTCAACTGAGGAGTAGGAGCTGTGAAGCAGGAAGTGAGAAAGGTCAGGTGTAAAATGTGAAGTGGTACAATTCTGACTATAAAAAGACTTTAAAAAGTTAAGGTTGCATATTATTAGCCCTAGAATAATCAATGAAAAAGTAGTTTAATACATGCATAGGTATGAAACCAATAGTGTAAATAAAAGGAAATATTAAAAAAATACTCAACCCAAAAAGAAGGTATTAGAAGAGAAAGAAACAAAAACAAAAGGGACAAATGAAAACAATGGTAAAATGGTAGACTTAAACCCAACCACATAAATAATTTCATGAACTGTAAGTGGATTAAACATTCCAACTAAAGGGCAGAGACTGTCTCCCAGAGATCTCCATCTCAATTCTAAGACAAAGCTCCATTCAACAACCAGCAAGCTACAGTGCAGGACACCCTATGCCAAACAACTAGCAAGACAGGAACACAACCCCACCCACTAGCAGAGAGGCTGCCTAAAATCATAATAAGGTTGCAGACACCCCAAAACACACCACAGGTTGCAGTCCTACCCACCAGAACGACAAGATCTAGGCCCATGCACCAGAACACAGGCACTAGTCCCCTCCACCAGGAAGCCTACACAAGCCACGGAACCAACCTTAGCCACTGGGGGCAGACACCAAAAACAATGGGAACTATGAACCTGCAGTCTGTGAAAAGGAGACCCCAAACACAGTAACTTAAGCAAAATGAGACAGAGAAACACAGCAGATGAAGGAGGAAGGTAAAAACCCACCAGACCAAACAAATGAAGAAGAAATGGCAGTCTACCTGAAAAAGAATTCAAAGTAATGATAGTAAAGATGATCTAAAATCTTGGAAATAGAATGGAGAAAATACAAGAAACGTTTAACAAGGACCTAGAAGAACTAAAGAGCAAACAAACAATGATGAGCAACACAATAAATGAAAAAAAAAATTCTCTATACGGAATCAAGGGCAGAATAACTGAGACAGAAGAATGGATAAGTGACCTGGAAGAGAAAAGAGTGGAAATTACTACTGCAGAGCAGAATAAAGAAAAAAGAATGAAAAGAATTGAGGACAGTCTTAGAGACCTCTGGAACAACATTCAACGCACCAACATTCTAATTATAGGGGTCCCAGAAGAAGAAGAGAAAAAGAAAGGGACTGAGAAAATACTTGAAGAGATAATAGTTGAAAACTTCCTTAATATGGGAAAGGAAATAGTTAATCAAGTCCCGGAAGCGCAGAGAGCCCCATACAAGATAAATTCAAGGAGAAACAGGCCAAGACACATATTAATCAAACTATCAAAAATTAAATACAAAGAAAAAATACTAAAAGTAGCAAGGGAAAAACAACAAATAACATACAATCCCCATAAGGTTAACAGCTGGTCTTTCAGCAGAAACTCTGCAAGCCAGAAGGGAGTGGCAGGACATATTTAAAGTGATGAAAAGGAAAAACCTACAACCAAGATTACTCTACCCAGCAAGGATCTCATTTGGATTCGATGGAGAAATTAAAACATTTACAGACAAGGAAAAGTTAAGAGAATTCAGCACCACCAAACCAGATTTACAACAAATGCTAAAGGAACTTCTCTAGGTGGGAAACACAAGAGAAAGAAAAGACCTACAATAACAAACCCAAAACAACTTAAAAAATGGTAATAGGAACATACATATTGATAATTACCTTAAATGGAAATGCATTAAATGCTCCCACCAAAAGACACAGACTGGCTGAATGGATACAAAAACAAGACCCATACATATGCTGTCTACAAAGAGACCCACTTCAGACCTAGAGACACATACAGACTGAAAGTGAGGGGATGGAAAAACATATTCCATGCAAATGGAAATCAAAAGAAAGCTGGAGTAGCCATTCTCATATCAGACAAAACAGACTTTAAAATAAAGACTATTACAAGAGACAAAGAAGGACACTACATAGTGATCAAGGGATCGATCCAAGAAGAAGATATAACAATTGTAAATACTTATGCACCCAGCATAGGAGCACCTCAATATATAAGGCAAATGCTAACAGCCATAAAAGGGGAAATCGACAGTAACACAATCATAGTAGGGGACTTTAACACCCTGCTTGCACCAATGGACTGATCATCCAAAATGAAAATAAATAAGGAAACACAAGCTTTAAATGATACATTAAACAAGATGGACTTAACTGATAAGGGCATTTCATCCAAAAACAACAGAATACACTTTCTTCTCAAGTTCTCATGGAACATTCTCCAGGATAGTTCATATCTTGGGTCACAAATCAAGTCTTGGTAAATTTAAGAAAATTGAAATTGTATGAAGTATCTTTTCCGACCACAATGCTGTGAGACTAGATATCAATTACAGGAAAAAACCTGTAAAAAATACAAACACACAGAGGCTAAACAATATACTACTTAAAACCAAGAGATCACTGAAGAAAGCAAAGAGGAAAGCAAAAAATACCTAGAAACAAATGACAATGAAAACACTACGACCCAAAACCTATGGGATGCGGCACAAGCAATTCTAAGAGGGAAGTTTATAGCAATACAATCCTACCTCAAGAAAAAACAAACATCTCAAATAAACAACCTAACCTTGCATCTAAAGCAATTAGAGAAAGAAAAACAAAAAAACCCCAAAGTTAGCAGAAGGAAAGAAATCATAAAGATCAGATCAGAAATAAATGAAAAAGAAATGAAGGAAACAATAGCAAAGATCAATAAAACTAAAAGCTGGTTCTTTGAGAAGATAAACAAAATTGACAAATCATTAGCCAGACTCATCAAGAGATACGGGACAAGACTCAAATCAATAGAATGAGAAATCAAAAAGAAGAAGTAACAACTGACACTGCAGAAATACAAAGGATCATGAGAGATTACTACAAGCAAGTATATCCCAATAAAATGGACAACTGGGAAGAAATGGGACAAATTCTTAGAAAAGCACAATCTTCTGAGACTCAACCAGGAAGAAACAGAAAACATAAACAGACCAATCACAAGCACTGAAATTGAGACTGTGATTAAAAATCTCCGAACAAACAAAAGCCCACGACCAGATGGCTTCACAAGTGAATTCTATCAAACATTTAGAGAAGAGCAAACATCTATCCTTCTCAAACTCTTCCAAAATAGAGCAGAGGGAGGAACACTCCCAAACTCATTCTACGAGGCCACCATCACTCTGATACCAAAACCAGACAAAGATGTCACAAAGAAAGAAAACTACAGGCCAATATCACTGATGAACATAGATGAAAAAATCCTCAACAAAATACTAGCAAAAAGAACCCAACAGCATATTAAAAGGATCGTACACCATGATCAAGTGGGGTTTATCCCAGGAATGCAAGGATTCTTCAATAAACACAAATCAATCAATGTGATACACCATATTAACAAATTGAAGAAAAAAACCATACGTCATCTCAATAGATGCAGAAAAAGCTTTTGACAAAATTCAACACTCATTTATGATAAAAACCCTCCAGAAAGCAGGCATAGAGGGAACTTTCCTCAACATAATAAAGGCCATATATGACAAACCCACAGCCAACATCGTCCTCAATGGTGAAAAACTGAAACCATTTCCACTTGGATCAGGAACAAGACAAGGTTGCCCACTCTCACCATTATTATTCAACACTGTTTTGGAAGTTTTAGCTACAGCAATCAGAGAAGAAAAATAAATACAAGGAATCCAAATCGGAAAAGAAGAAGTAAAGCTGTCACTGTTTGCAGATGACATGATACTATGCACAGAGAATCCTAAAGATGTTACCAGAAAACTACTAGAGCTAATCAATGAATTTGGTAGAGTTGCAGGATACAAAATTAATGGCCAGAAATCTCTTGCATTCCTAAATACTGATGATGAAAAATCTGAAAGAGAAATTAAGGAAACACTCCCATTTACCACTGCAACAAAAAGAATAAAATACCTAGGAATAAACCTACCTAGGGAGACAAAAGACCTCTACGCAGAAAACTATGAGACACTGGTGAAAGAAATTAAAGATGATACCAACAGATGGAGAGATATACCATGTTCTTGGATTGGAAGAATCAACATTGTGAAAATGACTATACTACCCAAAGCAATCTACAGATTCAGTGCAATCCCTATCAAACTACCAATGGTATTTTTCACAGAACTAGAACAAAAAATTTCACAATTTGTATGGAAACACAGAAGACCCAGAAAAGCCAAAGCAATCTTGAGGAAAAAAAATGGAGGTAGAGGAATCAGGCTCCCGGACTTCAGACTATACCACATAGCTACACTAATCAAGACAGTATGTTACTGGCACAAAAACAGAAATATAGATCAATGGAACAGGACAGAAAGCCCAGAGGTAAACCCATGCACATATGGTCACCTTATTTTTGATAAAGGAGGCAAGAATATTCAATGGAGAAACGACAGCCTCTTCAATAAGTGGTGCTGGATAAACTGGACAGCTACATGTAAAAGAATGAAATTAGAACACTCCCTAACACCATACACAAAAATAAACTCAAAATGGATTAAACACCTAAATGTAAGGCCAGGCACTATAAAACTCTTAGAGGAAAATATAGGCAGAACACTCTATGACATAAATCACAGCAAGATCCTTTCTGACCCACTTCCTAGAGGAATGGAAATAAAGACAAAAATAAACAAATGGGACCTAATGAAACTTAAAAGCTTTTGCACAGCAAGGGAAACCATAAACAAGACCAAAAGACAGCCCTCAGAATGGGAGAAAATACTTGCAAATGAAGCAACTGACAAAGGATTAGTCTCCAAAATATACAAGCAGCTCATGCAGCTCAATATCAGAAAAACAAACAACCCAATCCAAAAATGGGCAGAAGACCTAAACAGACATTTCTCCAAAGAAGACATACAGATTGCCAACAAACACATCAAAGTATGTTCAACAACACTAATCATTAGAGAAATGCAAATCAAAACTACAATGAGGTATCACTTCACACCGGTCGGAATGGCCATCATCTAAAAATCTAGAACAATAAATGCTGGAGAGGTTGTAGAGAAAAGGGAACCCTCTTGCACTGTTGGTGGGAATGTAAATTGGTACAGCCACTGTGGAGAACAGTATGGAGCTTCCTTAAAAAATAATATATAGAACTACCATATGACCCAGCAATCCCACTACTGGGCATATACCCTGAGAAGACTATAATTCAGAAAGAGTCATGTGCCACAATGTTCACTGCAGCTCTACTTAAAATAGCCAGCACATGGAAGCAACCTAAGTGTCCATAGACAGATGAATGGATAAAGAAGATGTGGCACCTATATACAATGGAATATTAGCCATAAAAAGAAATGAAATTGAGCTTTCTGCAGTGAGGTGGATGGACCTAGAGCCTGTCATACAGAGTGAAGTAAATCAGAAAGAGAAAAACAAATACCGTATGCTAACACATATATATGGAACCTAAAAAAAAAAATATATATATATATATATATATATATATATATATATATTTCTGAAGAACCTAGGGGCAGGAGAGCAATAAAGACTCAGACGTAGATAATAGACTTGAGGACATGGGGAGGGGGAAGGGTAAGCTGGGACGAAGTGAGAGAGTGGCATGGACATATATACACTGCCAAATATAAAATAGATAGCTAGTGGGAAGCAGCCGCATAGCACAGGGAGATCAGCTGGGTGCTTTGTGACCACCTAGAGGGGTGGGATAGTGAGGGTGGGAGGGAGACGCAAGAGGGAGGGGATATTGAGATATATGTATATGTATAGTTGATTCACTTTGTTATACAGCAGAAACTAACACACCATTGTAAAGCAATTATACTCCAATAAAGATGTTGAAAAAAAAAAAGAAAAAGAAAAAGGCTTAAAATCAATGATCTAAGTTTCCACCCTAAGAAGTTAGAAAAGAATAGCAAATTAAACGTACGTAAGAAGGAGAAATAATAAAGGGCAGAAATCAATGAAATAGAAAACAGAGAAACAATAGAAAATTAAACAAAACATGCTGGTGGAGGGCAAGAAATCAGTGTTATTGGCTCTAATTCATATTCTCCCAGAAACTTGCCTAAAAATCCACATATATCAAGTCCTGGTGGATCTCTAAGATGAATTTCTACTACTCCTCAAAAGTCTAGTTGCATTACAGAGACAGATCAGAACTAGCTCCTAAGCTAGAGGCAGAGAGCCCAACAGTCTTACATCTCTGTCCCTCTTTCAAGAAGACCTGGCAAACACAAAACCATTTAGCCAGTGATAATGCTAGCTATACCCAAATTTAGAAAAAACATATGTTCTACCCTTCCTCTTAAATAAAAAACTGGGGAATTTTTTTTCTTTGAGGGGGGGCACAGTGGTAAATCCTAGTATTTAAAATGGATTAGAGAGCTGCTATTTAAAGGAAACCTCTTATGATCTCTTCAAAAGTATTCTTAAGCAAAAAACTATACTTAACTATTTCTGTATTTAGATTTTTGTACATTTTTTCTTAAAAAGGGAAATCCCTTTTTATTTTAAGTTTCCATTTAAAATTTTAATTGAGTGCTTCTCAATAGGAAAATGCAAAAGAAAAAAAAAACTGGCCTCATTTTTAAGCATTTGATTTAAAGTACTCACTTCATTTAGGGTAATCACAACTCTGGGTCTCATTATGCCGAAATATAACCATCCTGCAGTAGTTCAGGTTACAGTTATGTGAAAGGAATCTTCATAGCTAGCACCTTTGTTCTGAATCTCAGTGACCTAATGGTCAAACCTATATATAAACTAAGTCGGTCCTTGGCTCTAAGCCATGCTTCCTCAAATCCTGAAAGGACACACAGCCACCACGCACAGTGCCTGCTCTGCCTCTGACCCATATGTGAGACCATCACATGTTGCAAACATCTCAGTTTCTCTCAAACACGCATGGCTGGTGTGGCCACTTCATCTCTGTACCCGTATCCCAACCTCTCCACTCTCCTCAGCCCAAAGGTCTCTCTTTTCTCCCTCTTTAATATATTAGTCCAATGTAATCTTTTCAAATCCCTAGTTTCTTTTAGCTTTTTAAAATCAATTCAACAAATGTCCTACTCTGACCTGTTCCACTACCCTCCCTAAAATAGTAAAAAACTAAGATGGGGCTTCCCTGGTGGCGCAGTGGTTGACAGTCCGCCTGCCGATACAGGGGACACGGGTTTGTGCCCTGGTCAGGGAAGATCCCACATGCCGCGGAGCAGCTGGGCCCGTGAGCCATGGCCACTGAGCCTGTGCGTCTGGAGCCTGTGCTCTGCAACGGGAGAGGCCACAGCAGTGAGAGGCCCGCGTACTGCAAAAAAAAAACCTAAGATGCCTAACTGTTCTCTTAGGGTGAAAAGGTTAGAAGGACTGCAATAATAAAATGCTTAAATGAGTCCTGAAAAAATTAACCCAGTGAGACTTCCACAGATGATATTCTTTCCCCCCACAACGGTAACTCCATGGACAATCTAGGAAAAGCAGCTTGATTTATAGTAAACCTGACATTATCTGGTCATCTCTCTAAAGTAATCCTGCCAACTTGGAAGATTATCCAGGGCAGGCTTGCTTCTTGGTAGCCATTGTCCATAACGTTTTATTTATTATTAGACTGTGTAGTGTTAATTATGCTGGCTGCTCTGCCAATGTTCTACAGAGACTACAGCAAGAGATCAAAACAATCATTCCCTAGTTATGAGTCATTGCAGCCTCTCCACACTACACACCACTGGCAGCCTCTCAAACCTGGAAAATGGAAGTTGTGTACACTACATGCTTATACAGCCTCTCACATTTAGGATGAAATACTAAGTTCCAAAACCTGTTCCATATACTTTCTAAAATACATTTTAATCCTGGTAAATTTTTGCTTAGCAAAGAATTACAGGTTGAGGAAGAGAGGTTTAGAAAATTTTCAAGGTCTGGTTTATCCTATAGGGAGGAGAATTTCTGCATAAGTGAACTATAATTTTAAATTTTGCTTCACACTTAGATAATTGCTCCAGGGAGGGGCTCTTATCGCATTCATCTTTGTATGCCTGTGCCTAGTAGGGAAGAAGGCTGCAATAAATGTTGAAATCAAAGCAGCAATACCCAACACATTAAAATGAAGTATTAATTAAAGAAAATTACATCCATGTCCGTTCATAAACTCTTTGAGAGCTAAACCCAGGTTTACTGAAGCTTGGAATAAGACAGGATTAATATGCTAGCTATGAGGTTAAGGAAGTCCTTCTCTAACACCTATTATGAGGCTAGGTTTAGTAGTACTTCAGTGATTATGAGCTCTGAGTCACTGCACTTCATTTTTACTGGACATTGATTCTACAGACTACATTTCCTCTTCACTCCTCAAAGCCAGCATATAATTTAAATCAATTATGGTTTAAGGAGGCATAAAGTATAGTGAAGAGAAGCTGGGGGGTTCTAGCTCTGGCTCCACCACTTAGTGTGTGTTGGAACCTCACTCTCCTCCTTGTTAAAATTGGAATAACAACTTACCTGTCTGCTTTATCATAAGGGTCAAATAAGGTAAGTGGGTCATAACACTATGCAAATTATTTAGTGTTACGTTAATAGTTTATTGCTAACATATTACATAATTAGGGTAGGAATTTCAAAATCATAAGCAAATAAATGTATCTTCTACTTTTCAGCCAAGCACACTAGTATTTCTCTTTAAGAGCCATCAGTAAAATTTCCCCCCTCACATCTTTTATTATAAAATATGATGCTTAAATGTCACTCTCGGCACATATCAGTAAATAAATTCATAAAATAAGAAGAGTCTGGAAACCTCATTTTGTCTTCTATACCATAAATATCAAATGACAGCATAAGCAACAACTCTGACCTCTTGATGTCTTTTACGCTCAGCAACAGCAATGTCCATAGAGGACGTCAGCCAGTGTGGAACAGGATAACTTCAGATAATTGTATCTGATTCTCAGAGATTTTAATACACAGGTCTTACATTTTAAGTCATCTGACTCCTAAGACATTTGTCAAATGGTTCCCTTGATTGTAAAGACACTACAATTCTGCCCAAAATATCCCTAGGGATTAAACGTATCTAAAGGCCACACTCATTTGCTATAATTGCACTTACACAATAAAACTCAGATATCCAATGACAGCTACAATTTGTAAGAAGGCAATTTAAACTTATATAATGCTCAACATTTTCTGGCTGAAATAACCTAAAAGGCAGCATTACACAGACACTGATTTTACTTTACCAAACTAAAACATTCAGTCGATAAATTTTCTACCATTTTCAAATTCTACACTGCATTATATTTACTGAGTCTAATCACAGCTGCTATTTTTCTGTGCAGTTTTGTGGTCCTTTGAGCAAAAATCAACATTTCATTGCTAGAGGGAAGGAGTAAAGAAGATGAACTACTTGCTAGTTTAATGTTGCAGCTATGAAGTACATTATTTTAAATATCAAGGAGAACATTTAAGATGAAAAGGTGTTTCGCCAGAGAATGCCAATGACCGAGGAGAGTATCAAACAGAAACAAGAGCCATAGCACATAAAGAATCCCACCGTGAAATGCTTCAGATATAGAATTTAATGTAAAGGATCAACAAGAGGAACAAATAAACACCTGAAGTTTAGTACAACCTTAACTGTAAAACAAGAATTAAAAAATGAGGAAGGAGTCATTTCCTTCAGTAAAGGAAGGACATTTTCTACCTCAACAAACAAGGTATATGTTCTTTTAACCTATGCCCACTTAACAAAACTCCGAATTAAGCAATGTTCCCCATTCCCTCTGTGCAACATTTTCTGATGCCAAGTGCCCACTGAATGTCTCCAACTAAAGGGCTACTCTCTAGAAGATTCAAGCACTTATTCCCCCACCAAAGCAGACACCACGAATTAGTGTCTGCTCGCAAGTCAGTTTATGCTAGTTAACAGTATAATTACAGTTATGCAATAATTATTGCATTAAATGAAAAAAATACAAAAAGAAAATTGTTCCTATGAAAACTGAGCTATGCACCAGAAAGACCCTACAAAGGCGAGTCCCCAAAATTAACACTGCTGCCAAATTAAGTATTAGCAAGAAAAACAAAAGAGATTGGGCGAGAGGGTGTCCTCGAAAAATGTTTACCCCAAGCTCCAAAGTTCTCAAACCACTTGAAAAAAAAGAAAAAAGAAAAAAAAGGACCTGGAAATGACAGATGTATCATGGGTAGCACATACATATGGAAGAAGATGGAAGTAGAACTCTAATCAGTGGACCCACATGCAAAATAAAAGCTTTAGCCAATAAAATGTTATTAGGAACTACTAAGTTTACACATTTTGACTTGAAATGCTAAAGGAATGTAGTTTTCTTTATGTTTCCATTTTTAACAAGCTTTTAAAAATTATTTATTATGTTTGAGATCATGTTAAAGGGACGCTGATATAAGTCTAAGGCTCACACCTAGGAGTTCATCCTGACAGTCAAGAGCACACATCCGTTTCCCCAAACACAAACTATAATGTATGCATTTACTTGTGAACGTCTAAAGAACAATTTTACTATAACACTTAAGAACCTAGCTCTGCAATGTTATACTCATTAGTGAGTTGAAACTAGGTAATTTTAAAAATCATGTCTCATCAATACACGTCAAAAGCCTAAAATACGTTCTTTGAACAAGTAACTCCATGACGAATTTCTCCTAAGAGTAACTGCACAGACACATGTATAAGAGTGCTTACAGTAGTTTTGTTAACATAGCAATAAAAAAGGAAAAAACCTATATGTGTAACATCAGGGGATAGGTGTATTCACACCCAATAAAGTATTATGCATACATAAAAATTATTTACATCTATTTTACACCTTTGAACACCTTTGAAAAGGTGTTCAAAATATAGTATTAAGAGGCAGGTTATAGAATTTTAAATGAACATTCATCTTGCTGGATACACCGTAAATAAAAATGTTAGTGGTTATTTCCGAAAGGTGGAGTTATAGGTATTTTGAGTGTTTTTATTATTTATATTTTCTACTTTTCATATGTAGAAAACAGGAAACGTCTTCCAACATGTACAGGTCATGTTTTAATCTGTCAATTTAATTTATTAAATTAATGAAAAATTGTTAACATTGTTGAGGTGTCTTAGAAATGGCCCTAGATAGTGAAATCAACAAACCTGGATACCAGGATAGAATTTGTTATTAATCTCTCATGAGACATCCTATTAGAACTTGGAGTCTGTATCTCCAACCCTTAAATCTGTACTGGCCTTGTAACTTGCTTTAAGCAATGGAATGCAGCAGAAGCAACACTGTAAAATTTCCAATCCTAGGTTTTAAGAGGCCTTGTAGCTTTCACTATTTCTCTTTTGCTGACCTGGGAGCCCCGTGAGAAGAAATCTGAGCTAGCCTCCTTGTGGGCGAGGAACCACATGGAAAAACAAGCCCAGCCAACAGACAGTGCTAACTGCCAGATATGGGAGTGAATCTTCCAGCTCCAAATTAAGCTCCAGATGATGGCTTCTACAAGTGACCTCAGGCAAGAACAGTGGAAGAAACATCCGCTGAGCCCAGCACGAATTGCTGACATACAAAATCATGAGCAAATAAATGGTTGCTGTTTTAAGCCATTAAGTTCTGTGATCTATTATGCAGCAAAAGATGACTAATTTTCCCATCCACATAGTAAACTATTCATGTTTTGGAGGTACTATTCTTATAGACTAATTTATCCTCCTAAAACAAAATTAAGATTATACTGTACATACTAGTTCTATGATTCTCTGGCATCTTTGAAATGGAACATATGCAGGGCCTCATGGTTATTTTAGATTCCAACTCAGACACATAAGGAGAGAATGGAACACTGGGAATTCAGAACACTTCACATTCTTTATACAAAAATCCTGTGTGCAGCTGTGGGCTTTTCTCCCAAAGCCCAAGGGCCTTGATGTACTTGACTTCATAGTTTCTCACTCCCTCATCAGTGGATGTGAGGCTGCTCTGCCTGGTGTCCCAGAAACAGGACCAGGTTAGACACTGAAAAAAGTAAAACCAAGTTCATAATCACCACCCACCATTCTAACACCACCACCAATAATGACGATGATAAAACTCAACATTCACTGAGAGGTTTAGCACATGCTAGCAATGAGCTGAACACAGCGTAGTAGTTAAGAATGTCTCTGGATCCACACTGCTCTGCCATTTCCTGTGTAACCTTGAGCAAGTTACTTCATCTTTCCAAGCTCAGTTTGCTTATTTGTAAAATGGAGATAATAACAGTATCTATCTGAGTTGTGAGAAGTAAATGAGATACGTGTAAAACATTTAGAACAGAGCCTAGCATACAGTAAGTGCTCAATAATTATTAGTTTTCTGTACTATGTAATCAACATTTTACATGTGTCACCTCATTTAATTTAATCCCCACAACGTTCTATGGATGAAGAAGTGTCAGGGAGGTGAAGGACTTGCTAGGAAGTGGCACTGAGTTCCAAACTCACATTTTTCTGAACTGCAGTAGCCAAACCCTAAACCATGTGACATAACTTAAAGTAGCCGAGGAGTGTCAAACCAGACTCCTTGTGCCAGGGACATGTTCCATGTCTTCACAGCCTCTGGAGTTGGGCAAGGGTGATCACAGAGCCACCTCTAGATCAGAGCTGAAGAGCTGAGGTTCAGGATGGCCTCAGAGATTAACACAACAATGTGTCAGACAATGGCACTGTGGTTTCCACAATTCTCTGAGCCAGCACTTAGTAGGTACTCAAAGAGTGCTGTTTGATTTAGTCCAACTGCATTCACTGTATTACTATTCCATTATGGGCAGTACGTTAAACTCCCTCCCTCCCCCGGCTCATTACGATTATGAAATTATCCAAATATAAAACAATGCGTGCTAATTTTACTGAAACTTTATTGTTTGCTATTTCAGAAGAACAGAAGCTTTTTTAGAGACCCTCTAAACCCAATAAACTTTTGTCCAAAGTCATTCAACTGATTAGCAAAAATGACTGGAACCAAGGAGATTTCTTTTTTTAATTTTTAAACTTTAACTTTTCTATAGGAAGAAGGAAGTGAAACAGTAAGTGAGTTTAACCCACAGAACTGTTCAGCTAAGTTTAGTTCGACCCAAATTTCAGCTGGGTGATTTTGAAAATAACCACTTTCTCAGACTTAAAGGAAATGGTTAAGCAACCTCAGAGAAGTCATGTGTTCTTGCACTGTGGGAGACATTTTTCTTTTAAAAACTGAGTCCTTTTTAGGTAATACAACATCTCAACATTGTCCAAGCACACATCAGCTAAAATAACAGGTCTGCAAGATGCTACAAGTTATTACACTAATCTAGATATCCTTCTTTCCTTTAAAAAGAACAAAGAGAATAATTTTTTAATCAGTTTTTACAATTTACAATAAAATGAATTCTTAAGACTTTAAGACCAAACCAGAAGAATAAAAGTCATTGAAAGGAAAAGACAAGCTGACAGTTCAAGACTGAGCAGCATGGTTTCATCCGGATCTCAGACAAAACAGAGATCAGATATGTATTGAAAAATTATATTTTTAGAGAAATTTCTCATGTCATCCTTGTAGTTGATTTTTTGAGAAAATGTATCTGTGTGTGTCTCCTTTTTTCCCTGTAGTACTAGTTGAATCCTGGTACAGTAAAACATGATCACTGAGATGAGAGAATCTGTATAATTACTAATATAGGCATTTTCTGGCTAAGTGATGAAACTTTACTAATTTTTAAACTTTGTTTTTGGATGCAAATATTTCTAACACATTTTACTACTTTCCCACCTTCTTACAAAGATTAGAGGTAACATATGGTCATCATTGGGAAACAATAACTGCACTGAAGCTTGTTGGGACATAGAACTCAGTGTGCTGGATGATAAGAGTACCAATATAGGAAGTGACACCCCTGTACCTCATAATTTGGCCAACTTGCTTAAAAATGCATTTCAATTAATAACAAAGCTTACAACAAATCATACTGCATAGGATTTTTTAAAAGTTATAATTTAGATTTATTCATTGAACCAAGTTTTGCTGCAGCTGTTAACTCCAGCTATTTTTCAGGGGATTAGAAGCTCAACTGAAGGTCAATTTTAATTATGATTCTCATAGCAGACAGTAAACATTTCCTAAAGAAAAACAGAAATCATTCAGTTTGAAGAACAGAGAGAGAATGATTGAGAAAAAATAAGCAGTGCCTCAAATACCGTTAGGAAATATCAAAAGAACTAAAAACACATATGTAATTGGAGTCCCAGAATTACAGGAAAAAAAATAAAATACTTGGGCAAAAATATTATCCAAAGAAACAATGGCCCAAAACTTTGTAAATATGGTGAAAGACACGAATTTACAGATTCAAGAAGTTCAATGAACATCAAAAAAAACTAAGTCCAAAGAAAACCAAGCCAAGACACAATCGAACTCCTAAGAATCAAAAGTAAAGAAAAACTTGAAAAAAAATAAAGCTGTCACTGTTTGCAGATGACATGATACTATACATAGAGAATCCTAAAGATGCTACAAGAAAACTACTAGAGCTAATCAATGAATTTGGTAAAGTAGCAGGATACAAAATTAATGCACAGAAATCTCTGGCATTCCTATACACAAATGATGAAAATCTGAAAGCGAAATCAGGAAAACACTCCCATTTACCATTGCAACAAAAAGAATAAAATATCTAGGAATAAACCTACCTAAGGAGACAAAAGACCTGTATGCAGAAAATTATAAGACACTGATGAAAGAAATTAAAGATGATACAAATAGAAGGAGAGATATACCATGTTCTTGGATTGGAAGAATCAACATTGTGAAAATGACTCTACTACTCAAAGCAATCTACAGATTCAATGCAATCCCTATCAACCTACCACTGGCATTTTTCACAGAACTAGAACAAAAAATTTCACAATTTGTATGGAAACACAAAAGACCCCGAATAGCCAAAGCAATCTTGAGAACAAAAAACGGAGCTGGAGGAATCAGGCTCCCTGACTTCAGACTATACTACAAATCTACAGTAATCAAGACAGTATGGTACTGGCACAAAAACAGAAAGATAGATCAATGGAACAGGACAGAAAGCCCAGAGATAAACCCACGCACATATGGTCACCTTATCTTTGATAAAGGTGGCAGGAATGTACAGTGGAGAAAGGACAGCCTCTTCAATAAGTGGTGCTGGGAAAACTGGACAGGTACATGTAAAAGTATGAGATTAGAACACTCCCTAACACCATACACAAAAATAAGCTCAAAATGGATTAAAGACCTAAATGTAAGGCCAGAAACTATCAAACTCTTAGAGGAAAACATAGGCAGAACATTCTATGACATAAATCACAGCAAGATCCTTTTTGACCCACCTCCTAGAGAAATGGAGATAAAAACAAAAATAAACAAATGGGACCTAATGAAAGTTCAAAGCTTTTGCACAGCAATGAAAACCATAAACAAGACCAAAAGACAACCCTCAGAATGGGAGAAAATATTTGCAAATGAAGCAACTGACAAAGGATTAATCTCCAAAATTTACAAGCAGCTCAGTGCAGCTCAATACCAAAAAAACAAACAACCCAATCCAAAAATGGGCAGAAGACCTAAATAGACATTTCTCCAAGAAGATATACAGACTGCCAACAAACACATGAAAGAATGCTCAACATCATTAATCATTAGAGAAATGCAAATCAAAACTACAATGAGATATCATCTCACACCAGTCAGAATGGCCATCATCAAAAAATCTAGAAACAATAAATGCTGGAGAGGGTGCGGAGAAAAGGGAACACTCTTGCACTGCTGGTGGGAATGTGAATTGGTACAGCCACTATGGAGAACAGTATGGCGGCTCCTTAAAAAACGACAAATAGAACTACCAATCCCACTACTGGGCATATACCCTGAGAAAACCATAATTCAAAAAGAGTCATGTACCAAAATGTTCATTGCAGCTCTATTTACAATAGCCAGGAGATGGAAACAACCTAAGTGTCCATCATCGGATGAATGGATAAAGAAGATGTGGCACATATATGCAATGGAATATTACTCAGCCATAAAAAGAAACGAAATTGAGCTATTTGTAATGAGGTGGATAGACCTAGAGTCTGTCATACAGAGTGAAGTAAGTCAGAAGGAGAAAAACAAATACCGTATGCTAACACATATATATGGAATTTAAGAAAAAAAAAAGTTGTGAAGAACCTAGGGGTAAGACAGGAATAAAGACACAGACCTACTAGAGAATGGACTTGAGGATATGGGGATGGGGAAGGGTAAGCTGTGACAAAGTGAGAGAGTGGCATGGACATATATACACTACCAAACGTAAAATAGAAAGCTAGTGGGAAGCAGCCGCATAGCACAGGGAGATCAGCTCGGTGCTTTGTGACCACCTAGAGGGGTGGGATAGGGAGGGTGGGAGGAAGGGAGATGCAAGAGGGAAGAGATATGGGAACATATGTATATGTATAACTGATTCACTTTGTTATAAAGCAGAAACTAACACACCATTGTAAAGCAATTATACTCCAATAAAGATGTAAAAAAAAAAAAGCAAAGGAAAACTTGAAACCAGCCAGGAAAAGAAAAGTGACATATTCCATATAGGATAACAATAATTCAAATACCATGGATTTCTTAACAAAAAACTATGGAGACCAGAAAATGATAGAGTCTTTAGTGTTTTTATATTTATGGAACTATTATATATGTTTGTACAATACATATGATACATATATATTACACAAATATATTTATATCTTTGCATAAACTAGTATCCAGAATACACAAAGAACTCTTACAACTCAAAATAGTGGGCAGAAGATTTGAACAGCCACTTCACAAAAGAAAATGAACTAATGGCCAAAAAAACACATGAAAACATGCTTAACATCAGTAGTCATCAGGGAAATGCCAACTAAAACCAAAGATACCATTACACACCCATTTGGACTGGCTAAAATTAAAAAGACTAATCATACCAAATTTTGGCAGGGATGTGAAGGATAAGCATTATCATACACTGCTGATGGAAACGTGAAGTGGTAAAACCATTTTGGAAAACAGTTGGCAGTTTCTTAAAAAGTTGAAACATACAGCTACTAGATGTCCCAACCAATCATATCCTAGGTATTTACCCAAGAGAAACAAAAACAAATGTCTACACAAAGACTGGTACTTGAATGATCAAAGGAGATTTATAATAACCCAAAACTGGAAACAAATGTCCATTAAGAGGTGAATGGATGAACAAATTATGATCTATCCATATAATGGAATACTACTCAGCAATAAAAAAAAGCAAAACAAAAAAGGGGGGAACTACTGATATTATTTGGATGAGTCTCAAAATAAAATAATTATGCTGAGTGAAAGAAGTCAGGCCAAAAACAATAGTGTATGATTCCATTTATGTAAAATCTATATAATTCCATTTACGTAAAATTCCAGAAAATGTAAGCTAATCTATAGTGAGAGAAAACAGATCAGTGGTTGCCTAGGAATGGGGAAAGAGGGAGGGATTTTATTTTCTTTGACTTTAAAAAATGTAACACCAAGAATCAGGAATATCCACCATTTCGGTACTCTGATTTTAATTATACAAAGACCAATCCGAGAGGCTTATTCATTTGAACAATTACTGCACATTCACATGCCACACTCCAGGCCTTTGTTCCACAATTATTTTTTGTCCACTAACCCAAAGGAACCATAAAAGGTCTTCTGTTAAAAAATATTCCTGACACTATAAACACGAACACAGTGAAGGGGTAATTCTCTATAATGTTAGTAAGTATACAAATATTTCAAGGTACTTTAAATAGATGGGTTAGGATGGGTGGGTATATCATATACTTTTACAGAAGTTTTACAGAAGTTTTAAGTTCAGTTGGCTTAACATACATGCACATGCCAGGATGTCCATGTCTGCATTTCATCACAGTTCACCATACGTCTTATTTGGGGGGTAGAGAAAGAGAAGATAGTTTTTTCCCCAATTTTATTGAGAAATAATTGACATACATCACTGTGTAAATTTAAGGTATACAGTATGATGGTTTGATTTACACATATTGTGAAATGATTACCACAATAGGTTTATTTAACATCCATCACCTCATATAGATATAATAAAAAAAAAATTTCTCCTCATGATGAGAACTCTGAGGATCTACTGTCTTAACAACTTTCCTATATATCACAAAGCAGTCTTAACTACAGTCATCATGTTGCACATTATATCCCTAGTACTTATTTACCTTATAACTGTAAGTTTGTACCTTTTGTCCACTTTCCTCCAACTTCCCCTCCCCCTACCCTGCACCTCTGGTAACCACAAATCTGATTTCTTTTCCTATGAGTTTGATGTGTGTTTGTGTGTGGGTTTTTTTTTTTTCTTGGATTCCATATATAAGTGAGATCATACAGTATATGTCTTTCCCTGACTTATTTCACTTAGCCTCTAAGTCCATTCATGTTGTTGCAAATTGTAGGATTTCCTCTTTTTATGGCTGAATAATATTCCACTGCATGTGTGTATATATACACACACATATATGTACACACACACACACACACACACACACAACTTCTTTATCCATTCATCCATAGATGAACATTTAGGTTGTTTCCATGTCTTGGCTACAGAAAATAATGCTGCTATGAACATGGGGGGCACAGATATTTTTTGAAGGGGAAGATAGTTTAAGTAGATCAATCCTAGTCATTCATGGTCCCAAAGAACCCACAGAAAAAAAGAGAGTTGATTCTAGCTCTCTTAAAGGTCTAAATCATTCTATGGTGGGACAGGCATGGGACAAAGGATTTTCTATCATTCTGGACTCAGTAGATCAGGACAAGTAGAGAAAAATAATTAAACTTAACCTTGTAGGACTTTAATTCATCAAAATTAAGATAAGTCTAAGAAATCACCAAAGGACTGAGAAGTTAAATGATATTTCCACATTATGTGTATGTTGGAAGGAGAGGGTTTTGGGAAAGAGGGGCAGCTTGTTGAAAACCCAAGTGCCCATCAACAGACAACTGGTTTAAGAAGATGTGGTGGATATATATATATATGGGTATATATATTACTCAGTCATAAAAAAGAATGAAATATTGCCACCTGTAGCAACATGAATGGATCTAAAGAAAATCATACTAGTGAAGTAAGTCAGACAAAGGCAAGTATTATATAATATCACTTACATGTGGAATCTAAAAAATAATACTAATGAATCTATTTACAAAACAGAAACAGGCTCACAGACATAGGAAACAAGTTTATGGTCACCAAAAGGGAAAAGGGGGTAGGGGGAGAGGGATAAATTAGGAATATGAGATTAACAGATATACACTACTATACATAAAATAGATTAATTACAAGGATTTACTGTATAGCACAGGGAACTATATTCAGTACCTTGTAATAACCTATAATGGAAAATAATCTGAAATATATATATATAAAACAAATTGAATCACTTTGCTGCACACCTGAAACTAACACAATATTGTAAATCAACTATACTTCAATAAATGGATAGGTCTGATAGGAACTAATAAATGTAAAATTATTGATCCAAATGGAACATCATGGCTTGGCAACCACCAAAAAATAACAATAAAGTTGTTTGGTTTTTTTTTTAATAATAAAAAAGAAGAAAACCCTTCAGGTATAAACAGAAAATAGATAAAAATCAATTATTTTTTAAAGCTAATTAAAAAATTTTAAATAATTCTGTGTCCTCCCTAGTTTAGAACCATCCAGGGATGAAATAAATGACTGTAGAATACTCAAATAACAAAGGCATCTGATGTGTGGTTTGTCAGATATGCCTGGCTAGAACATTTCCTTCTCCTGTGACCTAGGTCTGTCTTAAGAAACTTGCTGCCCAATTCCAACAGCCCCACTTTCTACCTGCTGCGGATTCCTAAGGTATTCCACCCTAGTCTCTATAAAAGACAGGTTTAACGTTTTGAGTAACAGTTCTCAAGATGTGGTATGGGTACCCCTGGGAATTTCTGATACTCTTTCAGTCGGTCTTCAAGGTCAAAACTATTTGCATAATCAGATGTTATGTGCTGTTTTCATGCCCATTCTCTCATGAGTGTACAGTGGAGTTTTCCATAGGCTACATGATGCTTTATATAACAGACTGAACACAGAAGCAAATGTGAAAATCCAGTTGTCTTCTGTTACGCCAGACATTAAAAACAATTGTAACAATATAAAATAATGTCTCTCACTAATATTTTTGTTTTGGAAATAGTTATTTTATTTAAAATGTTATTTATGTTAACATGTAAAAGGCTTTTTATTATTATTATGAAATATGTTAATAAACATTTAAAAAAATCTCTCAGTGTTCTAAGTATCCAGATATGGTAAGTATCTAGAGACATAACCCACACAAACAAAAGCTCTTAGGGGTCCACAATAATTTTTAAGAGTATATAAAAGGGGTCCTGAGACGAAAAAGTTTGAGAAGCGTTAACTGTGCCTTCAAAGATAAAGAAAAAAATTCCCAAACTCTCCAGAGATCTTGATTCAAGCATGGACGTCTCAGTATATTGTTAGAAAATGTATATAGAGTAAACACATAAAGTAAGGAAAGTAAATATAGAAGGTCTGAATCACTCTATAGTAGGGCCGGAAGGGACAAGGGATTTTGGATCATCCTGGATTCCTGGGTCCAGAAAAAACTACTTGAATTTAACCATATATGCTCCTTTGAGCATCCTCAGGCAGGAACGTGGACTTCAATAATTTGTCCCTATGAAAAATCACAACCTTCTTTACCTTCAGGTAAACAAAATTGTCCAAAACGAAGGCTGCCTGTTATGGACTGAATTGTTCCTCCCCCGCCCCCAGCTTCATATATTGAAGCACTAATCCCCATTGTGACTGTTTTGGGAGACAGGGCCTTTAAGGAAGTGATTAAGGTGAAATGAGGTCATAAGAGCAGGCTGACAGAACTGGTGTTCTGAGCAGAGGAAGAGACACCAGGGGCTCTCTATACACACAGAAGAAAGGCCATGTGAGGACACAGCAAGAAGGCAGCCATCTGCAAGCCAGGAAGAGGACTTTCACCAGAAGCCAACCATGCCGGCATCTTAATCTTGAACTCCTAACCTTCACACTGTAGGAAAACTTTTGTTAAGCTACCCAGTCTGTGGTACCCTGCCTATACTCTGTTTCCATGTAAGCACTCCATAAATATACTGAGTAAGAGGGGGAAAAGGAGAGTTTTTAAATGGGAAGGAGATGTTGAATAAATGTCTTTACAGTTCACACACCATTATTTATGTTACGTGGCCACTAAGCAGATGTTTAAGTGTTGTTCTTCTCAAAATGTCACCTATTTTTTACCTTTGATTAATATCAGGACAGAAACATCCACATTTTTTCCTACTGGTTAGTGTCAGGTCTAAAATTCATGCTTTCATATTTCAGTTCATACTATAATTAACTCATACCATTAGTTATTCTATTTTGTCAAGAGAGCCCTGCCTGTCAATGGCTTTACCTACCTGACAGCCATGACACAGCTTCACCTCCTTTACTATTTCCGTAAGGCCAGCTGAATGCTTATGCATAACCAATTCATGCCTCTTACCAATTGTGGGATATTAGGAAATTCCTTTCTAAAAGTCAAATCTAATTGGCTTGGGAATTGTTTTTGTGGCTCTCTAATGAAGGGCAAAATAGCCCAATGGCAGGTCAGCCAGAAGGCCCTACAGCACTGCAGGAAAAGAAATTGATTTAACTGTACCACTTTGGTCTCAAATGCACAGTAGCTCTCTAGCTATGAAAAAGGCACATAAGATGAAAGGACAAGGGAGGAAAATGTTGGGTCATTCTTTAATTTTGATTTTGAAAATGCTTCAGAGCAAGAGACACCCTCTCTCTAAGCATCATCTTCCCTCCCCTCAAACACAGGGACCATGTCTTATTTAGCACTATCTTGCCGGTACAAAGCACAGGGTCTGAAACACAGCAAGTGCTCAAAATGCATTTCAATGGAAACGGAAGCTGAATGAACATTGATAAGAATATTCAAAAAAAGCGCCTTGAAATTACTCTATTTGTTATAGAGATATTTATAGAAAAAGGAAGAGCACTGAAATTCAACTTTACTTGCAAAAAATAAAAGAAAAAAACCTCCAAATTAAAAGAGCACAGACAAAACAAAATTGCTATTTAAATGTTTTAGAGTTGTTTGATGTAATATTAGTCTTAGATAACATTTACTGAATATCCAATGTGTATGAAACACTGTATTATATGCCAACTCTAGTAGCAACCAAATACAAGAGAACTGTGTTTTTAATCTGTTAAATGTAACTGACAGTCCCTGGCTGAACAAGCATGCATGTTCTTTACACAGAATTCGAAATGTGGTTTTAACCACTGAGAACATGAATCCTAAACTAGTGGTACCTCTGCTTTCATAACATACTTTATCCTTCTTTGAGCATTCCTGGGAATAAATGTGGACTCCAGTAACTTATTCCTGTGGGAAAACACTATCTTCTTAACCCTGAGGTATCCCAGGGGCAATTATAGCCCAAGATGAGGAATACCTCTACTCGTTCCCATGCAATCCATCCATATAGCCACCAAACACTTGAAGGATTATTTCTTACATCCTTTACCTTGATGTTTGATCAAAATCACTACCTTGTATGTTTCAGAAGTTCAAAATGTTATCTTTGTGAGGAAAACAAACAAAATCCAGATCCAGAGCCTCCTGGCAGGGTGGAAGTAAGGAGGTAAACTGCCATAATTCATAAGAGAGTCTTAGAGCCAAAAGCTGCTGCCAAGTTACATTTATTCAGCAAAAATAATAATAAAATAAGGGTGTCACTGTCACTAGCAGAAATACAAATTCACTAGTAAAACTAGCTTCTTAGTAAGCTTCCTGTGAGGAAACATAACAAAATAGGTATGAATTTAAATACACATTATATTATAGACATGTTTGTTTGCATTCGTGACGCTATTTGTAGGCCTTGTTACCAGTAAACGAAGTATGTTTATTCTATATCCTCATGTTAACACTACCCCTTCTGGTCTTTAATTCATCACCATTTCAACCCCACCTAACAGACAAAATATATATAATACCTAAGACTGAAATAATTTCTACTTGTACAAATAATGAGATGTTGCATATTACATTTGCTTGAAGGAACAGGAAAAACACACCTAAGCCAGAATTAAATTGGATGTAGAAATGAGTAGTTCCTCTAGTTTGGCAACACTTCCCTAAAGTGTTACAAATGCATAATAATGGTTAATAAATATAAAATGGAAAGAATCCTCCCTTATACTAGCCTCAAGCCTTTAGTAAACAAGATACAAGAAATACCATTTCAAAATCTCACCATGGCTGGAATATGTCAAACTATCATGTACCTTAAACTTCAGTGAATATCAGAAAAAATTTTGAGTTTCTGTGCATATTTTAGTTTTTTAACTAAAGATATTAAAACATCTCGGTAATATCCTTAAAGAAGAATCACAGAGCTAGTGAGTGAGGAGTTAGGATTTGAATGCAGCAGTCTGACCTGCCCTTCACTATTATGCTACACTATGCAGTAGTCTTATGAAATGAGGTAGATTCATGGACAGATCTCCAAAATGAAGAAATAAAAGTACTGATTGACATATATACACTAATATGTATAAAATAGATAACAGATAAGAACCTGCTATATAAAAAATTAAATTAAAAAAAAAAGAAATAAAAGTACAAAACCAAATGTACCCAAGGAGAATGGTGTGGGATGGGACCTGTCCTTCTCAAAGTCTGATAGTCTTTGAAGAGAGTATACTGATTTGTGCATCCGTATACCTTTAAAAAAAATTAATTCTACTGGAATATAAGCTCCTCAAGGGCAGAGACCATTCTTCATTCATATTGTACTTCAGCTTTAAGAATAAAGCTTGGACTAAGTTAGCATACAGTGAAGGTATTTATTTGAGGGAGTATCTTTTAAAAAAGAGTTAAGTGGGGATGTGTCAAAGACAAATTAAAAAAAAAATCTGTTAACTGAGCTAGTTTAAAATGGTATGCAAGAAAATTTGTATTAAAACATTCACAGTATGCTTCTTCTCTGACCCCCACTCCTGACTCCCCAATGCAGAAGAATGCAGCAAGGAGACATGGAAAACTAATTTTGGTCTGTTATACTTTTAATCTTGGTGATAAAAATAAGAGGTGAAGAAAAATTATTAGCATGATGTAAACAGGAAGAAATTCAAAATGAAAAAAAAGGGAAAACAACAACAACAAAAAGAAAATAATTAAGTAGATTTGAACCCCAGCACTACCTGGTTTCAGTGAAAAAGAATTAAGCCCAAAGCACTCATCTACAAAATTTTTTGTACTATATATTTCTGCATTTATTTTCTCTGGTTGTTATCCACAGTGGAATTAATACAGAACAAAGAGAAAATATAAAATTTACAATAATGTACAAGGTTCTAACAATAACCATTTAATTCTACTGAATAGCACTCAAAAACAGTGTCAATTCCACAGAGGAAATAATCTAGTTAAACAATTCTGGCTAGAAGACACCAAAAAGCATCAAGTTAACAGTGCAACAGTGCAATAGTACATGGACTAAAAATAGACCAGTTCAGAATACTGAGAGCATTTAGTTCCTTTATCCTTATATTTATTATTATGACAATGATCAGAATTCACATAAAGATATGCCATTTTAGTCACTTAAAAGTTAGCTAATATCCTTGTGGGGAAAATAAAATTATTTTAGCTTAATTTTCAATTTTCTTTTCCTTTTCTAGGCTAATTATTTTATCCTAATGTTTATATTTATATCAAATATGTCCTCCAGTCAAACTTATAATCTTTATCTTACAAAATATTTCTAAAAATTTTTCCTCATAACATAGGTCCCACAGTCCTTGACAATCCTCAGGGCACCTCTTAGAAAGATTTAGCTATAAAAAGTAGTTGAAAATGTCATTGATGACTAAATATTTATGCTCATTAATCTCTCGGGCAAAGCTACATACCTTTGTAAAATCTAAAGCTAAAAAGTTTATCTTTAATTCCATCAACTACCTGGATATTGTTTCAAAAAAATCTTAACTGCAACCGCAAAAAAAAAAAAAAAAAAAAAAAAATTTTCTGGGGCTTCCCTGGTGGCGCAGTGGTTGAGTCTGCCTGCCAATGCAGGGGACACGGGTTCGTGCCGCGGTCCAGGAGGATCCCACATGCCGTGGAGCGGCTGGGCCCGTGAGCCATGGCCGCTGAGCCTGCGCGTCCGGAGCCTGTGCTCCGCAACGGGAGAGGCAACAACAGTGAGAAGCCCGGGTACCGCAAAAAAAAAAAAAAAAAAAAATCTTAACTGCATAATTCCTTAGTTAACATGAAAAACGGCATTCAGCATAATAAATTATGAGTTTTATTATGAGTGTTTATTATGAGTGATTTAACAGAGAGTGCATATCACTGCATGAGATCTGCAGAAGTTTCTAAGAACTCTTCAATATACAGAATGCTTATGAGTTAGATAATACTTCAGTTGGTGAATAAATTTGCTAAACTTGATCTCAGATGGATTTGAACAAATAATTATTTTATTAATAATTCTGAAATATTTCTCCATCAGAATGATAAAACACAAAGTAAATGATAGTACCAAATCTATAGCAAATACTGTCCATATACAACTTACTGAGAGTCAGTTTGATTATCATGAACCTATTTTTTTTAAAATAGTGATTATCCATAAGTCTGGGATTGTAACCACATTTTTTTTACCAATAGCTATTGTCACTTGATTATTTGCCAAGAAAAGCTTCTATGTATGAATTCTTCAAGTCTTTATCTCAAAAGCATTTCCCAAATTGGCAATTAATTACAACAGAACTATGTACCCAACTGCAATGAACAACTGCACTCTAGGCTAGCCACACTTTAGTGAACGTGAGTTTATTTCTATCCAACTCAGCACACTATCATTTTTATCTAATCTCCAAGCCGGACTAGACCCTCCTTCCTACATTGCATTATTTTTCTGTGTGCTTCCTCCAAATGGAAAATTACTAAGCATCTCGGTAGCTTGTATGGATGCAGATGGAAGTGAGGCTGCTGTTTTAAACAGCAATGCATTTCTTATTCCCACAAACACCCAACACTCTACCCTCAGTTTGAGCTGTTTTCCTAATCTAGGTGTCCAATCTAGATACTGAAAGGACAATGTCAGTGCCCCAAAAGGTTTAGGGACTAAACATTTAGTTTAAAGAGCGGAGAAACTACTGCTAAAAGTATAAGGGGAAACCAGCCCAAACTTACAGGCACGATCTTAATATATCTAGGACATGCTAGTTCCTCCCACCAAGCCCCAAGGGGCTTACTTAGCCATTGAGGCCCTTTTGACAATTATGGGACAAGAAGAAACTAGACAAATATTATACTACTTCTGTCTTCAAATCACACTACTAACACCAACTTAAAGAAAGATCTTTTAAACATTTAGCCCTCCTTAATCACTCCCACTAAACTCCATTTTTCCTCTAAACAAAACTCTGGAATGGTGTAATGTTATTGAGGTGATGAATATTCTAACAACTGTTTTAAATCTTATAAAATAACAATTTCAGCTGTGACCCAAAGCCTCCTTAACCACTGGAAAGTTCCTCTATGACACCAAATGACACCTGAGGCAGTTGTCTGGGAAACACTACCACACAGTCCTGGTCATCATTTGCTGTGAGATCCAGGAAGGAAAGGAGCACATCCAACCCACAGAGGTACCAGTTCTCTCAATGCACTTCCCATTCTCCTGTTCTCTCAGCTTATGAAGCTCTCCCTGTAGAACATCAGAAAACCTCCTTAAACACCCTTCTTCCCAGATCTCTGGCTTGGCCTCCCCCAATAGCACCAGAGGTCTGGAGAAGACTCTGGACCATCCAATCCCCCAATCTATAGAAGTCCAGATAATTGGCTGGAGTTTTGTTTTGTTGACTTCATTCTTTAACTAAGTGGGAGGAATTCCCAGGAGGACCTTCATTAAGGAAAAGAGCTTCAACGGGTCTTCTACATTTGAACTTGATTCTCCACTGTTTTTTCAAACGCCCTTGGAAGCCTAAATTTTCTTTATTTGGAAAATGAACTGATTTCTAGTTTACATGCAAGGCTGGAATTTTTAAAAAACTGGTTCACTGTTCAACCATAAGCATCAGTAGAAAGGTGAAACAAAACCAGGCAATAAAGAACAGTGACTGCCACCACGATGGTCCCACAAGGTCAACAGCTCAACAGTACTCTGTATTTTTTTTTTTCTTGAAATCTGAAACATTCAGGAAAGTGAACAGTACTAACTTACAAGTAACTATGACTTTTCTGACTAGGAAAGAGAAGCACACAGTATGATTAAACTCATGGCAAATGTTTTCTATCTCCTTCTAGGGCCTCCAAATGCCAGTCTTAACTCATTCATCCCCTCACCCCTCCATTCCTTTTGTCCAACCAGACCCACCTACTTCCCCTTTCCAACCCTGACTCTTATCTTTCAACCTCACACAACAGTGTCCTACTCTCCAAAAGAGACTCATTTCCAAGCCAAAGACTTGCAAGGCTCAATGTATGACCATTTTGAAAATCTCTGCCTATCAGCTTCCTCCTTACCTTAAATCTCTACATAGCTCTCACCTTCATCACTAATTCTCTTAAGTCCCAGTTTTCCCCAAAGATCTTTGGATTCAGAGTCCTACAGGCACTCCCAGGATAATCACAAATGGGTTACAACAATGAGTCAGGTTACAGGGGAATCCTGACCGCTCTTTCATAGACACAGGGACTCTTACTGTCACACTTACTGCACAGAAACACCAGGGCAATGAGCAGCCTTCTCTACAAAGACCACTGGATAAAAAAGGAGCTGTACCTACCACCAAGGGCTCCAAAATTTCCCTCATTCCCATTTCTAGTTTCCAGTGAACACTCTTAAAAGGTACATACCTAGGAATTCAAATTAAAAAAAAAACAACAAAAACCTGTTTCTCAGCTTGCTCCAATGATATTAGGGAAAAGTGTAGTGGTATTAGCTCCAACTCCAACCTCCTACAGTTTTTAAGACATGTGGTAGCTAATTAACAGAACATGGCTGCACTGTCCTCCTCACCTCAAGGGCCAAGAACCACAGGCCTGATTTAGCTCCATCCCAACTTCTGGGGTAACTCCGGCTAAACTCCTCTATATCTCAATCTCCTAACATTTTCACAGAGAGAGTCAAAACGAGGCTGTTTTCTAACAGGAGTGTTACACTTAATCAGTAGAAATGTAAACTTATTGTTGACAGATGTTATATGAACAGGTTATAAAGACAATCCTGTACATTTATTTCATAATTAGAAATCTTCTATATTTTCTTCTTCTGTATTCTATTATTTTTATATTCTTCTATATTCTATTATTTTCATATTAGCATGAAAATAAAACTAGATTATTCCATTTCATTTCTCTTATTGAGGTTAGCATTAACTGATAGCAGGTTTGTGGGGCTTTTTGTAACTGTGCCTAGCAGAAAATCTACTTGTAAACAGGTATTTCAAAAATGGTATCTGAATTACTGAGGAGAAAATCAACCCTTGCTTATTTTCTATATGATAATTTCCTTATAACCAATCTTTATGGTTCTATCTCTTTCAAGCTGAGTTCTCAAGAATCATTTACAGATAAATGATAATCACTGGTTTTAACTGTTTCTAAAATATGCTGTCTATTTATCTTGTCTCAAGATACTTTTTTGGGGAAGTTGTTATGTAAAGTGAAGAACTTTTCCACCTCTGCTTTCCAGTTAAAAACTGGATTGGTTTCTAGTTACAGCCTCAACCTTATGCTATTAAATGATGTTAACATTCAAATCCAGTACACTCCTATTTCCCTTAACTGAAATAAATATTTAAGACGAAGGATAAAAGCAGAATTTAACTTATATCCCATCATATAGAGGAACTATTATCTTCCATTTTTAAGGTTTTTTTCTCAATGTGGTAAGTTATCACAGAACAAAAGAAAACTGTATATGAACAGAATGTGGTAAGCTCACATTTTTGACAGTTGCTAAAAAAATTTAAAACAAATAAATACCTATAGGATAAATGTTATTTGTAAGATTAAAAAGGTGAAATCACAATTTTATACTGCCTTACAATCCATGAATATCTAATTAGTTGTCCAGACTTCCCATTTTGGAAGTTGGGAAATACTTGCACTTGGATGCCAATCTGAAAACAAAAAAAAATAGTTTTATAAGACAGGAAAGTCCCCCTTGTTTGATTATGCACCAGGCTGTAGTACTAAAGTGATTACTGGGGGCTTTGGGGGAAAAAAACTGTTTAAATTATGTTTTCAGTGCTGGAGCTTCAAAATGTCATCCTTTTCCACCCTCTGAAGATTTACTTTGGGCCATACCACAAACTAGAAAGCATTTAAAGATACACACACACATATACACATAAATATATACATATGGAATTTGCTTATCTAGTAAACTTCTCAAAAGCTCCCTTCTGGTGAATACTTCTAGTATGCTCAAAATGAAGTGCAGATTCCTAGACCCAACCTCAGACCTCCTCAATCAGACTCTGAGGGTGAGCTCTGTATTTCCATTCCTTAACATAAATTTAAATTATTCTAAAATACCCCAACCCTGCATGCAAATGAGAACAAATAAAACTAGGCGGTCATCAAATAATTACTTGCCCTAATCTAGTACATCTATCAAAAGACCTCTAGAGTTGCTATCTATTTTTTGTTTGGTTTTTGGTAATATATCAATCACTGCTCCCTAACAGTTTCACTTCTACCTGCCTAACAGAACATAATAGTTACTACCAAACCAATCTTGAGTACTAGTCCAGCACATTTCTCTCCCCATAAAAAAAGCACCAAAGATCCAAAGCCAGACTGGATATCTAGTCTTCAGCATAATAGTCACGAGTCCCCACCAAGGGCAAGACCAAAAATATCTCCTGAGCCAAATGGAAATTCTTGGCAATAAGGTGCCTCCTAGTAAGCCCTTTCTGGAGATGTGCATATTAAATGGATTACAGCAGTGTGTTACCTCGACAGGTTAACATAGGACAGTCATCAAATAAATCCATTATCAGCAGGCAGAGAGCAGGGTCCAAGAAAAATGAGCCATACCTGAAGCAACTTTTGACAGAAAACACGGAAAGTAGAAAAAGCCTTACTGGAACAGATGAGTACTGAAAACCAAATTAGCAAAACAAACTGAATTTGCCTCCTTTACAAATTTACCTTTTCAGGCGGTGAAATCATTGACAAGATTTTAACTGAAAGATACGTGGGTCCCAAATTACTGAAACTTTTTTGTTAAGCTCTCACACCTCTCTCCATATACAGGGATATATGAGAAAATGTAAGTGGTAACTATTTTATTGAAAGAGAATAAATGTGTAACAAAAGCCCACACCAAACTTGATAAACCCTGCAATAATAAATTCTATGGGTAATGGAATACTCTGCACCAGAACACCCAGACCTATGGGAGAATTAGATGTACCTATTCTTTGTACTCAAAAGGATTAAGTACAAAGATAAACATACTTTACACTATACCCTGTCCTGTTTGAAGACACTAGAAAATTCCACAGTTATTCTTCAAAAGTTCTGAAATAAATAATGAGTCCACCTTAAACGTGAAAAGCGCCTCAAATTGCTAGGACCTAATTTCTTGTTGACTTTAGTTGTTGTAGTTTCTATTCTCCTTGTTAAAGGACGCTAGATAATGAGTGATTAATACATTAACTAAAATGATGCATTGCTAAACTGTCTCCAGCACAGACTCTCAAAAATCTGGAAGATAGACAGGAAAGGATTAGAAATCCAATTTCCTACATGAAAGTTGAAGCATTGCTTCTTTTTTGTTCTCCTCTCTGGGGCTTTTCCACTGCCCTCCCAAATGTGACAATTTGCAAATATTCACATCTAGAGGAGCATATGCAAAAACTATTCTAAGACGGGAGAAAACACCCCAATTTTAAGACTTGAGAATGTACTTTAATTCTGTAGGCACAGGTTCACCAAATCAGCTAGCAAAAATCTTGACCAACTGGGTGACTCAGCCTTGCTGTGAGGTTTTTTTTTTTTAATTTATTGGAAACTTCTCCTTTAAAACCCCACAAACATGGAATCTCCAAGCTTTATACCTAGAACAAAGAAAAAGCCTTGGAATACTCATTGGAAGGGATTTAAGGATTTGTATTAAACATATTCTATACCAAAGTACTAGATGGTCTCTAAGCTTCCTTTCAGCTCAAATCTTCCTTATTTTTCTTAGTAACTTTACCAGACTATCCTTAGAGCCTTAGTAATTACAAATAGAACCTGAATGAGAAAGAAAATTCAGAATTAAAGTTGTCATCATTAAGCCTAATTAAATAGGCAGGAAGATGGCAGTAGAATAAAGCATTCTGAATTAGGGACAGGGAGAATTACGAGTAGTTCGCAGTCCCATGAATGAAACACCGCATACAACAAAGTCTGGCTAGGGTTTAGGACATACTGGACAACGTTTCTGTCTCCTGGGTGGCAAAAGACCCACCCAAACAGGGATAGATTTTGTCTTCCATTAACGCGACAAACTACTGATATCTATCCTAAGTAACCAACCACCCGCAGGAAAACACATGTCAACTAGAAAGATGACTCTCATTTTAGTGTGAATTCTCCCTTACTGGCAGTTTTCCTACTTTCTATCCCAAAAGGGAATCCATATACTCAACGCCGCAAACTGTAAGACATCTCACCCCAACACTGTGACTCTGGCACTTCTGGTCCAAACAAAAGCCATCGTTTTAAGTAGGGTGGGATTTGTTCGCTCCATTCAGTAAAGGGCTGTGGCTGTTAGCAGAACATCCTGCAGGCTCCTGCTTTGACACTTGCCTCAAGTCACACTGTGCAATCACCGTGACGGACCCTTGATATTTAATGAGTCTTCGACTGAAAAACTGACATTCTCGGCAGCCAGGGAAACGAGGCTTGAACGCCCTGCGGAGTGCGTCCGAAACAGACGGGAGGGTGGCAATGCCGGCAGGAACCTCCTCGGCACTCAGCAGGGGTGATCAAGTCTTTCCACAAGTTTCTCTTCCTTCCACAAAATTAACCTGCCAAGCCCCCACCCCGTCCTATTAGGAAAAGTCACACCAGCAACTCGCTGAAGGACGGGGGGGACAGCTCCCAGCGCGCCACAGAAGTTGGGTTTGGTCGTGGTTTAACCCTTCCTGCCCCAGAGCCATGTCCGACACCCCCTTCACCCGGGGCAAACCCAGGCTGCCAACTTTCCCGCTGCCCCCTCCTCTGCGCACAGCAGCCCAAACTTTGCTGTTCGTCCACCTGGGCGCGCCGCGGAGCTTGGGGTCTGGCCGCACCCGACACCGCCCCCACCCGGGGCAGGCGGTGGCGCTGACCTTCACGCCAGCCCCCTGCCAGCGACCGCTGCCGCCCGCCCCCTCCCCCGAGCCTCGAACTGCCTCCCGCGGTCCCCTTCCACCGCCCCCAAACGCTCGCGGGAAAACCGCGGCGGGGGCGACTGCAGCTCGACCTCGCGTGTCACGACTGCCCACGACCCTCTGGGCCCCAGAGAGCACCGGTCCCGGCCCTGGCTCCTCTGGCCGCCCACTCACCATCCGTGAAGGGATCCATTTTCCCCCCGCCGCGGCTCCTTTCAGCCGGAGAGCCCAAGCTTCCTACTCCAAGAGCTGAAGCGGCCCTGCCGACTGAGCATGCCCAGCGCGGCGCCGAGGGCTGCCGGGGAGGTGCCGCGAGGGGCGGCGCCGCTCCGCCCACTCTGAGATCCGCCGCTCCGGGTTTTCGCTACAGCTGCAGAAAGAGCGAGGGAAACTAGATGAAAAAGCACCACACAGGCCTTGGCTGACTCCTGGGAGAGGAGCGGGAGGAGCGGGTTAGATCTGGGGGCGGGTCCATGGGCGTGGCCGGAGCAAGCCTCGCCCCTGGCAGAAAGGCCGGTGGCTCTGTCTCGTCCAGTGCTCAGAACAGCGGTCAGTCATCAAGCAAATGTGATGGCCAGTTGCGTCCGGCCGGGCCGGGCCCTAGACGCCAGGAACCCGGCACCGAGCCGGTAAAACACGGTCATTGCCCCGTGGAGCAGACATTCCAGAGACAGACAATAAACTAACACAAGACACACGAGGCTGAAATAAATGCCCCGTTGAGCATTAAATTAGGGTGATGTGATGGAGAACGAGTGGGTCGCTAATTCGGATGTCTTGGTGAGGAGAAGCCTGGCTGGGAGGTGCCACTGTAGCCGAGATCTGAAGGCAGAGTAGGAGGCTGCGGGCAAAGGTCGCTCCCCTGACAGCGAAGCTTCGCTTTCCCTGGGGAGTCCGACTCCGGGAAGCTCACTCCGCCAAGGCTCGAGGGAGCACACACTGTGGTTCGTGTCTGTAGGGCTGTGCGCTCACTGCACAGTGGTCCCAAGCGTTCGGTGGCCTGGAGACTGAAGGGAGGCGGGGACCCCAGCGGAGCAGAGAGCACCCGGGGTCCTGTCCTCGGGCTAGCGGTTCGGGGCGCGGCCTCTACGTGCAGGCGGATCACAAAATCCGGCACTGGATCCGCCGGGGCCGCGGGCGCCGCAGGATGTGGGCAGAAGGCAGCCCAGCCGAGCCTTAAATCAACACCTGCGGCTCCCCGGGGTGCAGCCGCTGCGGCCCGCGGCCAGGCCAGGCAGAGCTAGGCCGGAGAAGCGGAAACTCTCTTGGTCGCCCCCGCCGCACAGCACTCGCGCTCTAGCCTCCAGACCCCAGCCCCAATTGTTTACAGTGGCAAACCCAGGCAGGCACAGCGAACCTTCGGGATGAAATAACCAGGGGCCCCGTGAGTCCCGGGAGGCTCGGCGGGGCGCTGCTTCTTCATCCCTTGCTCAGCGTGCGCATCGCCGCCACGCTGCGGAGTTCGCAGCCCTCCCAGAGTGCTGCCACCGCCAACTGTCCCTCTTCCCTCCTCCCCTAGCACAACCCTGGCCCCAGCAGCAACTTGGCTCCCGCGATGCCTCACTGCGCCTGCCAACTGTCACACGCTCCTCCGAGGCTGTCAACGGCAGAGCGTCGGGTGCAAACACGTGGAGGCGAGCGCAAACTGCCCGGGCAAACAGGGATGCCCGCGGTGCTGTTTGACCCGCGTGGGAATTAGAAATTAGGTTGCAAAGAAGTAAAATCGAAGTGCAATATTGTATTTTGCAATGTTGTATTTTTAAGTGTCGATTGTATTAAATCACCCACTTCCGCTTTAAAACCTCCAGTGGATACCGATCACTTAGAATAAAAGCGAAACTGTTAACTCTGGGACCTTATCTCCTACACGTGCTCACGATACTTTGTCTACAGAGGCCTTCTGGCTGTTAGTCACCAAGTTACATCCAATCATTCCTGTTGCATGTTCCTCGTGCAAGAACTGTTCCTTCTGCCTGGTACCTTACCTGGCAGTTCCTTCTTGTCTGTAAGGTCTCAACTCAAATGTCATCTCTGCAGAGAGCTCTTCCCTGACCACACAATCAAAAATAGGTCCACACATGGTCTACTCTAAAAAGACTGAGCCCTGCTTTAATACCTTCACAACAGTCATCGTTGTCTAAAATAATGTTTTTGTTTGTTCTTTCATTATTATCAATCTCCCTCTCAAGAATGCAAGCTCCACGAAGCCAGGGTCATCACCTTCATAAAGGGCTGTATCCTAATCCCTAGATAAGTATGCAATAAATAATTTGTGAATGGATGCAATGGTATTTTAAGTTCTAGTTGACGTGCAACGTTGAAAACCCTTCCAGAGAACATTTCTGCATTGAGTGGTGTGTTTGTGATCAGTACAGAGAAGGTGTCTATATCATATGATACCTCAAAGCTGCTCTCTTCCCATTGTGTTAAAGATAATCAGAGCCTTTAGGCTGCCTCCTCAATGCCCCCCTCCCAACTTCAGAACCAAAAATAGGAAGTGAACCACAGGGGCTGGTACATAAGTGTTCAAATATTATATAGTATATGCAGTGCTGGATTTTGTTAAAAGGACCCCACACATTGTATTGCTTAGATAAGAGGCTCTTACCTATATTTTAGGTCATGTCATGTTCCTTTGGAGTTATTTTTGCAATCAAAGCACTTAGTATCAGAAAAATTTAAAACTCCACAGCTTGTTAAATCCCCTCACCTCACCTCACCTGTAAGCTATAGTCTATCATGCTTTTAAGTGTGAAACACGTTACCTTGTGTTTGGTCTTAAATACTTCAGTTCTACAGAGACTTGTAAAAAGGCTTCACCATTGCACTAGCATATATAGGTGGATCATCATGTCTTTTGAGATTTCTATGGCATAGAGACAAATAACTTCTTTATCCTCCCTTTGCCCACCTCTTGCCTCCCATCCCTCCTGTTCCTACACACACACACACACACACACACACACACACACACACACACACACACATACATTAAGGACCATTTAAAGGCTTGTGGGTTGGTACCGGGGGTAAAAAGAGGAAAGAAAATCAAAATGTTTCAGAATCCTACCTACCCTCAAAAGAGTGAAAGTGAATTTTGTTTTGTTTGATTCTGGGTTTTTATTTTTTGGATACCATTTTACATTTCACTTCATAAAGCCTTTTTGAGGGAACACAATTTCACGAATTCACTACTGAAACCTATTATGTTTCAGTCTTTAACCTCCTCCTACCCTCCCACACAGAACTTCCTTTTTATTTAAGGGCATAATACTTTAAATTATTATGAAATAACTATATACTATCAGAGGAGATAGTGTGACATTATCTACTATATTCATTTACTATTTTCAGAATCTTTGATGTCTACCATTTACCATTTGAAAACCAAAAATTTGGAGGACTAATTATCATATATAATAAATAGCATGAAAGGAAGATATGAGCTCCTTGAATAACGAACAGCATTTATTTATAAAGGAGCAACAAACGTGCTAATCAGTGAAAACAGGAACTTTTTTTTCATCAGAATAAAGCACTTCCTATCCTATGGATCAGCTAACCCAGACTTCATTTAACAGAGAAGGGAATAGAAGTCTAAGAGGTTAGAAGATTTACTCACAGTCCAGTGGCAGACAAACTAGAACCCAGGCGGTCTGTGTTCTAAACCAGAGCTCTGGAGTTTCCTGTTTCTTCCCTATTCCCACAGGGAAATTAAGGTCAATGACAATAATCCATGGGAGGGATATGAAATAGAGAAATATAGCTAACTTCAGGCTACTGGACTGCTATTTCATCGTTCAATTGATATTCCAATATAATTTACTGAGTTCCATGTCACATTTAGGTGTAGCATTATTAAATATGCTTTCTAATTATTTTGAAATAAATAATTAAAAATACATGATTCAGTGTACACGTTTGAAAATGATATTTGTTCAACACTCTTGAATAAATGGTGGATGCAGCTCGCTGCCAGGACACAGATGACCACCATGGGGTTTCCAGCCACTTCAAGGACTGGAGGGGTCAGTATCTCATCACTCCTGTAATATTTGCAGCACACATGCTCTGCATCAATTACGATGCTTGAAATTGTATCAAATTAAGAAATGCTTAGAGCACAGAGGAAAGCAGAATAATTCTCCAACAGAGTTCTGGTATAGCTTAGACTTTAGCAAAAAGATTCAGCCAAATGAAGTGAAAGGTTATCAGGAAGGAGCAGTTTTATACTAGCTCAGATGCTTTGGACTACAAAACCAAAATGCTGAATTAAACCAGTTGGAACAATATGCAAATTTACCATCTCACATAACAAGTGCAGAGGTAAGGCTGTCCCCAGTCAGAGCTCCCCAACCTCATAAAAATCCAGCTTCTCCCTCTGTGTTCTCTCTGAGCAGTTTTCTGAGAGTCTGAGGACCGTGTAGTCAACAAGGTGGCTGTGTCAGGGAAGAAGAAAGAACCTTTTCTTTGATGTCTCTTTCTTAAGAGCAAGGAAACTTTTCTCAGAAACACCCTACTAGAACTCTTCTTAGGTTTCACTGGCCAAAACTGTAAGCCAGTCCCTGGAAATGAAAATGGGGTTCCTGTGATTGGTGTCTTAGACAAAGCAGAGTCAAGGATCACTTCCCTTATTTCATCTGGGGGAACAAGGGAGCACTTGGACAAAATCATTTTTATTATTCAAAAAGGAAAAGGGGGGCTTCCCTGGTGGTTGAGAGTCCATCTGCCGATGCAGGGGACACAGGTTCGTGCCCTGGTCTGGGAAGATCCCACATGCCGCAGAGCGCCTAGGCCCGTGAGCCGTGGCTGCTGAGCCTGCGCGTCCGGAGCCTGTGCTCCGCAACGGGAGAGGCCACAACAGTGAGAGGCCCTCATACCACAAAAAAAAAAAAAAAAAAAAAAAAAAAAGAAAAGAAAAGGGGTTAAGCAACCAAAATGTTAGGTAGGTCCACTTAATGTTATGAATACTGATATATTTTAATAATATTTTGATAATTTTTTCAAAACCCTAAGACTCTTGTACAGGAAATGTAAAGACAGAGCCCAATTCAATGTAATTTTTCATATGATTGATCAATATAACTAGGATTACAAACCTAGAAATGATATATTATTCAATCTTTAATTTTGAACTGAAAGTAACTACCAAAATGGAAAAATATCTTAGGCATTTGTATTAGTTTGCTAGGGTTGCTATAAAAAAATACCATAATCTGAGTGACTTAAAAAATAGAAAGCTGTTGTCTCATAGTTCTGGAAGTTGGAAGCCCAAGATCAAGGTGTCAGTGGGGCCATGTTCCCTCTGAAGGCACCAGGGAAAGATATGTTCCAGGCAGGCCTCTCCTCTAGTTTCTGGTAGTTCCTTGACTTGTGACAGCGTAACTCCAGTCTTCACAAGGCATTCTTCCTCTGTGCATGTCTGTGTCCATATTTCCCCTTTTAATAAGGATACTAGTCAGATTGAAGCAGGGATCCATCCTGCTCCAATATGACCTCATCTTAACTAATTACATTTCCAACCATATTTCCAAATAACATCACATTCTGAGGTACTGGGGGTTATGATTTCAACATATGAATTTTGAGGGGACACAATTCAGCTCATCATAACAGCATGTATATAATGGAAATAAAGAAGACAAAGTTGAAGAAAAATTTGGTTTCCAAGGACAGCATCAAGAAGTGAAAAGACAACCCAAAGAATGGGAGAAAATATTTGCAAATCATATACCTCACGAGGGACTTGTATCTAGAATATATAAACAACTCTTACGACTCAGTAATAAACGACAAATAATCCAGGGCTTCCCTGGTGGCGCAGTGGTTGAGAGTCCGCCTGTCAATGCAGGGGACACGGGATCGTGCCCCGGTCCGGGAAGATCCCACATGCCGCGGAGCGTCTGGACCCGTGAGCCATGGCCGCTGAGCCTGCGCGTCCGGAGCCTGTGCTCCATAACGGGAGAGGCCACAACAGTGAGAGGCCCGCATACCGCAAAAAAAAAAAAAAAAAAAAAAAAAAAAAAGACAAATAATCCAATTAAAAATGGGCAAAAGATCTGAATAAACATTTCTCCAAAGAAGATATACAAGTGGCCAATAAACACATGAAAAGATATTCAATATTACTAGCCATGAAACAAATGCAAATCAAAACCACAGTTAAGATAGCACTTCATGGTCTGGCTAGGCATAGGTATAGTATGGCTAGAATCAAAGAGCCAGATAATAATAAATGTTGACAAAGATGTAGAGAAATTGGAACCTTCACACACTGCTGGTGGAGATGAAGCAGCTGTGTTGAAAAATAGTCTGGCATTTCCTCCAAAGATTAAACATAGAGTTGCCATATGATCCAGCAATTTCACTTCTTCACCCAAAAGAATTGAAAATTTATGTTCACACAAAAACTGGTACATGAATGGTCATAGGAGAGTTATTCAAAATAGCCAAAAAGTATAAACAATCCAAATGTTCAACAAAGAAGTCAGTTACAGAAGATCATATATTGTATTATTGTATTATTCGATGTTTTCGAAATGTCCAGACTAGGCAAATCTATAGAAACAGAAAGTAGATTAGTGGTTGCCTAAGAATGAAGGGAGGGAGGAATGGGAAGTGATTGCTAATGGGTACAGATTCCTTGTGGGGAGGTGAAAATGTTCTAAAATTGACCATGTTGATAGGTGCACAGCTTTGTAAATATACTAAAAACCATTGTCTCTGACTGGGGCAAGTTGCTTAACCTCCCTGGGTTTCCTTTTCTCCTTTGCAAACTAAGGACAGCTACCTCCCTCTTAAGATTATTGTGAGGATAAGATGAACTAACACACCAAAAATGCTTTCAGCAGAGACTGGCACAAAATAAGCACTAAAGAGGTATTTGCTATTACTGTTAAATGTGACTTGTAAACCTTTAATTCCATGTAGATTGCATGCAAAAAAAGATTAGACACACAAAGTATAATGAGAGAGCAAACAAATTTGTATAATGCTGACTTATTTTAACCTGATAATTTAAAATAATGGGGTCCTGAGGAAACCAAGTTTTTGGTATCGAGTTTATATCTGTCCTGCATCAGAAGGAGCCTCGCTAGGCCAGCAAATGGCAGAGATGGTGGGCCCTGCTCCAGCTGTGAAAACCAACCACAGACCCTCTTTAATAAAAGTCAGAGGATATAAAAACTATTTTTAGAAATGATCTCTAGCTGGAATTTTTGATTGACTTATTCTTTCTAGGGAGATGTTTACACTCCTGAAGATACTGATTCAGTTTTCATTTTCCTTTATTTCTTACAGCTATGCTGAAATAGAGTGTGGTTAAGGTTCATTCCTATAAAATGTGTCCTTCAGATTTTTGTTTGTTTTTGAGCATGAGAAGGTCCTGTAATGTTTATGCAGAAAATTACACTTGACTGTAATTCTTGACTGACTCTAGGCTGGCTCAGATGCTTTCTTCCTCCCTCTGGCTGATAGCTGCCAGCACAGGCTGTCAGTCAGTCAGCAACAGTTGTGGAGTGCCCATGGTGCCCAGAGACCAAAGAGAACTGAAAACAAAACAGGAGCTAAAGTTTTGCTTTTAAGGCTTTACAATACACAGGGCCAGTTAAGACCAGCACACAGAATATATACATAATGCATAATACATGACACTGAGCTATACAATCATGGTCTAGCAGGACCATCTGATGCAAAATTGCCAAGTAGGCTTGTCTCTGAGTTCTCCGATGTCCCATTTTCTATTTTCCTTCCTCACTTCAAGGTGCTGCTTCACACAGTCAATACATATTTATCAAATGCCATCTGTATATAATACCCATAAATAAGAGATACTGCCCTACAGAGCTTCCTACGCAACCAGTCCTTTCTGGGGTATTGCCTTCATTCCAGAATCCACTCCCCCAGTCCTCTCTTCCAGCTTCAGGGTCTTCTCTCCTTAAGGTCCTTTTGTCAGCTAGCTATAAAGAAATATTAATTTAAAAAAATAAAGTCGGTCTTCCCTGGTGGCGCAGTGGTTGGGAGTCCGCCTGCCGATGCAGGGGACACGGGTTCGTGCCCCTGTCTGGGAAGATCCCACATGCCGCGGAGCGGCTGGGCCCGTTGCCCATGGCCGCTGAACCTGCGCGTCCGGAGCCTATGCTCCGCAACGGGAGAGGCCACGACAGTGAGAGGTCCGCGTACTGCAAAAAAAAAAAAAAAAAGTCGCACTAAAGCATGAGTTAAAGCTTAATATTTTAACTTTTATTAACCCAAAGGAATGAATCTGTAATGGTGGAATTACAGAAGAAAAGGCTGCTGGATAAAGGGAGATGTATTTTGGAAAAAAAAATCCATGAATTTCCTTTTTTAGGCAGCACTTTTTAGATTTGGCTTTGCAAGGCCAACACTGCAGGTGTTATTTCTTTCTGGATTCTCAGTGAGACCTGGTAGCCCACAGTTGGTATACTCCCTTGGACTTCAATTCTAAACACCTAGGCTTCCCAAAGAAATAGTTAACTGAAAGTAGGAGAATAATAAGCTTTTCCTACCTGGTAATGGCATTTCTACAATATAGAACATTATTATTATTATTATTTTTTTTGCGGTACGCGGGCCTCTCACTGTTGTGGCCTCTCCCGTTGCGGAGCACAGGCTCCGGATGCGCAGGCTCAGCGGCCATGGCTCACAGGCCCAGCCGCTCTGCGGCATGTGGGATCTTCCCAGACCGGGGCACGAACCCGTGTCCCCTGCATCGGCAGGCGGACTCCCAACCACTGCGCCACCAGGGAAGCCCAGAACATTATTTTTATAAATTTATTTATTTTATTTATTTATTTTTGGCTGTGTTGGGTCTTCATTGCAGTGTGAGGGCTTCTCATTGTGGTGGCTTCTCTTGTTGCAGAGCCTGAGCTCTAGGCGCACGGGTTTCAGTAGTTGTGGCTCATGAGCTCTAGAGCGCAGGCTCAGTAGTTGTGGTGCACAGGCTTAGTTGCTCCGTTGCATGTGGGATCTTCCCGGACCAGGGCTCGAACCCGTGTCCCCTGCATTGGCAGGCAGATTCCTAACCACTGCACCACCAGGGAAGCCCAGAACATTATTTTTAAAACAGTGCTTTGATCAGTAGTGTCAAAACTATTATCTATAAATAAGGCACAACTTAGAATTAAAAAATACAAAACTGTAAATGCTACCCAGCCTCTCTCATTAACCAACAACTTATTGTTTCTTTTTTATTTTTCATTTTATTTATTTATTTTTGACTGCATTGGGTCTTCGTTGCTGCACGCAGGCTTTCTCTAGTTGCGGGGAGTGGGGTCTACTCTTGGGCGTGTTGCACGGGCTTCTCATTGCGGTGGCTTCTCTTGTTGCAGAGCATGGGCTCTAGGCGTGTGGGCTTCAGTAGTTGTGGCTCGTGGGCTCTAGAGCACCGGCTCAGTAGCTGTGGTGCACAGGCTTAGTTGCTCCGTGGCATGTGGGATCTTTCCGGACCAGGGCTCGAACCTGTGTCCCCTGAAGTGGCAGGAGGATTCTTAGCCACTGTGCCACCAAGGAAGTCCTATTCATTGTTTCTTAAGTGACCTAATTCAGCCCCCCCGAGTGTGAGTTAAATTAACTCACTCAGGACATACGGTCTGACTCCTATGGATTCTGTCTGGATCACATAGGTTGTGCATACTTATTTCAGACCAGATCTTTTCTTTAATCCTTATCAGCTGACATATCTCTACCTATTTACCCCCTCACCAGCTAAAATACTCTGTTCGTCCTTCTAAGATTTCTGCTATTACTCTTTGACCCTACATCTGGAGGTATGAATAGAAAGAAAATAAGGGCTTCCCTGGTGGTGCAGTGGTTAAGAATCCACCTACCAATGCAGGGGACACGGGTTTGAGCCCTGGTCCAGGAAGATTCCACGTGCTGCGGAGCAACTAAGCCCATGCCCACAACTACTGAGCCTGCGCTCTAGAGCTCGCGAGCTACAACTACTGAGCCCACGTGCCACAACTACTGAAGCCCACGCACCTAGAGCCCGAGCTCCGCAGCAAGAGAAACCACTGCAATGAGAAACCCGCGCACCGCAAAGAAGAGTAGCCCCCGCTTGGGGCCACTACAGAAAGCCCACGCTCAGTAACGAAGACCCAATGCGGCCAAAATATAAATAAATAAACAAATAAATAAAATTAAAAAAAAATAAAAGCAAGAAAATAAAATTACCTATCAGCAGCCTTATACCATGGAGACAACTGTTTCTCTTTTAGAAAAAGTTCCCCCATCCCCTTCCCCACCTCTTTCCATATTTAAGTTTTTAGAATGTTCTATTTATCCTTATTCCAACTCCAACTCAAAATATTAGAAGTGAGTTAGGATTTCCAAACTTACTAGTTTATTAGAAAACAGTTTTTAAAGGTGAGTACAGTTCTAAAACTGAAAAATAATGTCCTCTGTATCTTTTAAGTCTTTTCACAGACAATTTGCTCTGCCTACTTTAAAATGAGGTTTGTAATTATAACAGAGGTATTGTTTGGATGACTAGAGGAACATGCTGGGTGGTATTAACATGGGAACTCCTTACAGAGGCAGGAACCTGAAATATTGTATTGAAAGAAAGAAATATGGTATAATTCAACAGCGGAAGGCATGAACTTTGAAGTGTGGGAAATCATGTGTGTAAATACCTAAAGATGAGAATTAATGAGTCATAGACTGAGAATAGAAAACTGGTTACTCAACCTTATCTGGGAGTGTGGTAGAAGATGAGGACTTCGGGGGAAAGGAGAACAAATTAGCAAAAGATCTTGAAGTTATGGTTGAAGTTAAGTTTGAAGAAGTGATTGAGGTATAGAAAGGTTTTTCTATCTTGTTAAGTCTGCATTTCTCAGACTTTCTAACCATTTCTCTTTATGAATATTGGAAAAATTTTTCTGATTTAAATCCTGAACAAATGGTCTGTTTATACTGCTAACTTCTTAAGTATGATACAGTATTAGGCACCCACAACTTTATTTCTGAGAAATCAATACTACACAGTCAATACCACCAACCAGTTTCCATCCTAAGGAGCCTCTATGTAAAAGTGTTCTGCATTTGCATATTGGAAAATAAATTATTATGGTTTCTGGGAATATGCTAGAGTAGGTACCCTAACCTTCTTGCTAAAAAAAACTAAAAATGTAGAATGAAATATATTTTAAAATTATTTTAATGCATTCATGACCTGAAAAGTTAGTAACGAATAGTCATGGATAAAAAACTAAGTGAAAGCAGGAAACCTGAGGGGTCAGCAGAAGGCTGAAGTCAATGTTCTCCTTGACGGCATCTGAAGCTTCAGTTTTTAGCCTTTGAGAGCAGAGGGGACAGAGGACAAAGCCTGGGCCTGCCTGAGGTGGGGAACATAATAGAAAACAAAATTCAGGTATAGTCTGTTTATAAACGACTCATATGAAACTAAAGGATACAGAAAAATTCAAAGTAACAGGGTACAAAAAGCTGTATCAAGCAAATACTGAATCAAAAGAAAGCAGTGACATAGTTTTGTAAGTATCTGGAGAAATTGTACCTTACTATGAAAAAGGATTACTAGATACAAGAGATTAATATTTGATACTGACAAGTAAGAATATAGGGGTAAGAAGAAAGTGAATTAACACTGCTTTTCAGAAAAATAATCTGACACTAACTATTAAAATATTAGATTATGTAAATTACACATACGCTTCAACCCAGCAAATCCACTTCTTTCATAATCCTTTTCACTCTTTCTTCCTTATGATTTGGACACATGACTTTGATGAGATTAAGGTTTTAGGAAGCAGACAATATAATAAATTGTTGATTTAAAGTCTGTAAATGTAATTATGTGTTGAATGAAAAATAGTGACATAGTTGAATGGAAATAAGGTCATAATGAATTTAGGTAAAGAGGTATTTGTTGCAGAGTAAAAATGTGGCCATTATAAACAACCTTGTGTTTGGTAGACATTAATGTTTTAGTAGAAAACTAGATCCCGTGACTATTTAGAGGCCTTCCTTGCATTTTGGAATGGAATAAACCCCTCCTCCCCCCCCCAAAAAATTCCAAAAAACAAAATCAAGAAAAACCCTAGGAACTTCCCTCAGAAAATTAGGATCTCTCCTAGTAGGTCCTGGCCAGGCTTGCTTCTCTGGAACCCCAAATAGACCCAATGACATAGCAAAGAATGAAATGCAGAAGTATGAACATGAAGTAGCACAAGAAATTCCTGTCATGGTAGTAAGCTGGACTCTTGAGGGCTGAAGGGCCTAGTCTCCCTGACACAAACCCTAAAGAGGGAGCAAGTCATTGCTCTGGGCTCCCCTGATCTGGAAGGTTTCTCATTCTGAGTGGGCTCTGGAAACCACAAAATTTTCCCTGTGCCTCTGTGGGGAATCAGGGAAGCATGGAGAAGTTGTATCAACTCACATTCCATCATTATTCATGATATTGTATATAACGTTTTTACAACTTGTTTATTCATTCAAGGTAAAAGAAAGTAAAACCAACTTGAGCCAAAGCCTAGTTTGTTTTGGGGGTCTGGCATCCACCATAAAGGTTTTGAAATACCACACTAATAAGTACATTTCTTTAAAAAAAACTCTTTATTCATTAAAACATTATTGGCACAGTACTTCTCATGTTCATTCTCATCAAATAATAAAATTTCCACTTTCTGTACTCAATTCTTAAGAATCTGAGAGATTAAAAATGTATTTAACTAAAGACTTAAAAGGAAGAGAATTAAAAACTTGGAAATTTATGGTAGATGAATTACTACACAAGAGAAAGTACTTTTCTTATTCATGGAAATGTTGATGGCACAATTCTACTGAAACTCATACATATTTACTGCTTAATTTACATACTATCTTGGTGGAAAAATAGTATTCTTTACTCTTTCAGTTTCCTTATGCTACAGTATATATAATTCTAGAGTGATATCACTTAGGTGTTATACAAACCTTGGTAGGGCCATGAACAGGTCAAATCTAGAGTCAAAGGTTCTTCAAAGACTCCAAGAAATGATTTTAAAACAAACTTAACAAAACACGTATTGGGTCATGCCCATGGTCCATCCAAACTGTATCCTGACTCTATGGCAACAGAGGAAGGGCTATAGACCTTCATGATATCACTTTAAAATGGATTGGAAAACACCCTGCCACCCCACTCCCACCCAGATAATCCCAGCCTCCTTCCATAACCCAGATAAGCCAATCATCTGTGTATTGATTCAAATCTTTCTAGAACTTATTTATAGTTTATATGTGGATCATTACTTTATTAAATTTACTGCCTGTATTTAGAGTGGTGTTTTCTTTATTTATTCCTAATACCTTAGTCAAACAATTAAGGGAAGCATCTAGAAAAGCATTTTAGAGATCAAGAGCTTCCCTTAAAATATGAAGAAATGCCAAAACTGGGTTAGAAAATATAATTATACATTTAAATAGTTACATTAAACCATAATTTAATCCAAAATATACACCATAGTATGATCTAACTCTGCAACTTTCAGAAGATTTATTAAAAATGCAACAGTGCCTGGATTAAAGTGGTGTCATCTTTCTCCCCTGTGCCTCTGTGACTACAGATTTAACTTCACTTAGAGATGATCTCAAAAGTCTACTTTTGAGGCTCTTCATGAATGTGAGGCTCCAGCCAAGAGCCCTTCCTGGCTTCCTTGATAAACCCTGACATCTAATTTCTAATAATCTGAGATTTGGTGATAAAGTCTCTGTTTTCTTCATCTGTATGCTTCATAATTTAATTCAGATTTTACATGAATGGTAAAAATTAAACTATCCATGCTGAGTTGAGGGAGCTGGAGAGTAAGAAGATGGAAGGATGCAAAAGAAAGAGTTTTTTGCCGATTGGCTGTGTTTCCTTGGAGGTAACCTGGTTGGGCTGATTCCAGGATTCTATGCAAGGTTTAAAAAAAACAACAAAGAAGCGAAGTCGTAGTTGCATAATGTCGGGCATTGTAGACAGTCTGTGTTGCAGCTAAACTATTACAGCTATATTTATCACTACATCTCTACATATCTCCATTACTCACAAAGTTTACTTTAAAATAGGCTACTGAACTGGCCTTCCCTCACCCCAGCATCATACGTCTGTCAGCTCGAGATGATAGCTGAGCACAGGTAGCTGTGCTGGCTGATTTCTTGAGGCTTCTTACTGGTTAAACTATCTGAGACTTTGACTTGAGCTTTGCCCACTTCATGTAGACACAGCCTGCATCTGATGTGCTGTTTCTATTGACCATTTAAATACTAATCAGTAGCCAGTTCCTCAGGATGGGAAGATTCTTCTCCAGCCACTTAATATTTTTGGATATGGTTTCCAGAACAATTTGAAAAATTTCCAGATGTGATCCTTGAGCCTTAAGAGATTCAAAGAACAGTTTCACCTGAAAAATAAGCAAGAAAAGGATAACTGACGTGGTTCATAAAACACGTTCTCTTCCAAAGGGTTTCAAAACAGCTTACAAATTACACAAACACAGCCGCAAGCATTTCTTTGCCAATCTCTGAAAGGTTATCTTCTTCTTCTCTTTTTGGGGCATAGTTATTATTTCACTTTACCTTCAAACAATAGATAAAATAAGACAGGAATGACAAATCTTACAAATGAGCACACTGTGGGTAAAGAAGTTAAGAGATTGAGCCAAGGGCTTGCCTGGTGGCGCAGTGGTTGAGTCCGCCTGCCTATGCAGGGGACAAGGGTTCGTGCCCCGGTCTGGGAAGATCCCACATGCCGTGGAGCGGCTGGGCCCGTGAGCCATGGCCGCTGAGCCTGCGCGTCCGGAGCCTGTGCTCCGAAAAAAGAGATTGAGCCAAGTCATAGAGTAAGCAGTGATCTGAGATTTAAGTACTAGAATTCTGAATTTACTTGTAAAGTAAATAAATTTAAGATTTATTGTGGAAAGAAGATGTAAAACACTAGAATGCTTTTTTTTTTAAAAAAGTAGAATTACCAAAAAGAGTAACTTTGTTAAAAAGACCTTTATGCACTCTTCCAACCTTCAATATAATCACTCAAGTGATGATACAATATGAATGAAATAATACAAAAGGACTCATCCTTCAGGTATAATTTCCATTTTGAATGCTATGAACATTAGTCCTACCCCTTCCATTTACTTGTTATATGACATTGGACAAACAGCTTATTTTCTTTCTTTTTTTTTTTTTTTTGCGGTACGCGAGCCTCTCACTGCTGCGGCCTCTCCCACTGTGGAGCACAGGCTCCGGACGCGCAGGCCCAGCGGCCGTGGCTCACGGGCCCAGCCGCTCCGCGGCACGTGGGATCTTCCCAGACCGGGGCACGAACCCGTGTCCCCTGCATCGGCAGGCGGACTCTCAACCACTGCGCCACCAGGGAAGCCCCAGCTTATTTTCTTTTAATAAAATAACAACTTCAAAGCAGATTGCATCTAAGTTTACTTTCAGTTCTACAGCTTGAACATTTATTTTTAAATTGTTAGCGAAAGAGAGTCACAAACCTCTTGCAACTCATCCTTGGAAGAAAAGTGAGATGTTGTGCCAGAGATGATCATTCTTATGGGAAATGAGCCCAACTCAAATCTGAAAATAAAAGCAACTTCATAGATTTAAGTAATAGAAATAATGACCTTATGTTTATAACATGCTATATATTTAAAATATATAACATTAATAACTATATGATAAATTTGTGCCTTGCAATGGATACTATTAATTACCACAAGAATAACACATATTCATCCAGTAAAATCTGAAAGCTATGAAATTTATCAAATTTGACCATAAGATTAAAATGTAAATAAAGCTTTTTTTAGGAAATATGACCAATGTTTATGTTTAAGTTTATATTTAAAGCAGCATTCTCTACATTTTTGATTATATACCCATCAATAAATATTTTTTGACCAAGAATTTCCCAATATACATATTTTTATTTATGAATTATATGCATGTACTATGTTAAAGGTAAAAAAGAAAATTTAAGAGCATAAGATAACAAATAATACATGTAGTATTATTTTCTTCTTGCACTGTAAGGCATTGTCTTACATACTTCCCCATCTCATTTTGGACACCACTGTGTTAATACATTATGTTTATTGGGGCATTGTTCGTTGAACTCTCATTCGAAGCCACAGATGGCATCCTTCACCCCAGTGTCTTATATAGAGAATTTGTCCCACAGGTCAAAGGGATTCATGCCGTAAAGCAGAGCATAGATACATCTCAGAAATGGTCCCAAGTCTGGACTGTGCACCATGGTTGGGCAGGAGGGTAATTTCCAGTTACGAAATAAATCTACAGCATTGCAGAAAAGTCTGACCATTTCAGAAGGGGACAGACAGTCATGCAGACAACCAAACCAATGATGCCAGTAAGGTCTTTAACGAAAGACACTTTTAAAAACGCAGCTTTTTAACTATTCAGTCTCATGTGGACGTCAACCCCTTGAAGGTCCGGGAGTGGGGTAGAAATGTGCTTTTTACTGACAAAAAGCTATCTGTGAGGACTCTGAGTCCTTTATGGCTAAGAAATGAGAGGGAAGAGGAACTGAGGATGACTGACATCAGAGATGCTAACTGATACAAAGATAAACAGAGCAAATTGCACAGCTCTTTCATTCAGGGTATTTTCCATATAGTTAATAAGTGACATTTTGGATTTGGATGAGGAATGGTTGAGCACTTAGCAGGAGGTTTGTTGTGAGAGAAAGCAATGCCATCCTGTACATTCCAATGGAATCTAATCATTGTTGGTTTTTCTGGGACGATTTTAGGTTCAGGAGCATACTGAGTGAGCTCTAGTTTTCCCCAAAGGTGAAACCGCAGAAAAGACTCATAACCTATCCAGTTTTGGAGGGGGGGCTCCCAAAACATTTCTGATTGAATTTCTTTTAGCTACTCCAAGCTCTCCACTGTGCCACCTCCCCAGGGGAACTGGAAATAGGGATTAGTTCTCTTCAGAATTCCTGAAGTTTTTATCCCCCCAGTGTTTGATGTACTATATATGGCTTCAATGTATTCTTCAGGGTTGGGGAGAGAGCCAGAAGGGAATGGGGGGATGGGGCTGATGACTGGATTTAACTGAGCTCTTACTTGTTCCCAGCAATCCTTCATTGCCTGGGCTGAGTAAGAGAAATCTGTTTCCCATTCCCTTTATTTCATTCCTCTCACTTATACCTGGACAGGGCACTTTGGGCTACTGAGTTTTAAAATTGACAGACTTCATCAAACTATTTGAGTAAAAATGGTGTCATTGGGATCATTTGGTTATACATGGTTTTAGGCAACTGAGATATCTGGGTGGAAGAACACACACTGGATGTAAACAAATACCAACTTTTTAAGGAGATGGATCCAGTTTTCTTTGACAAACTTCCAGGCTAATTGCTGCCCCTTTGGATTTCTGGCAATTGCATGAAGAAGAGGTGCCAAGTCCTGTGTCTTGATAACCTTTCCTTCCATTCCTAGTTCAATTAACCTGAAGAAATAAAAATCACTTAATTTTTCATGGTTTGTGTTTTATGATGGAAATTAACTCAGGCTATCAGTAAATTAGAAGAATCAGAGAGAAAGAGGCCTGACCAAAGTGTGATGTACCAAAAACAGTAATAAAGTCTCTACTGGCTAACATTTTTACTATTCCAATCAAATTTCTACTTTTTTCTAGAAGTAATTTTATTCGCTTATTATTTCAAAGAACTTTGATTAGCATCTTATATACATCTTATATTAGCATCTTAAAATACAAGATGATTAGCATCTTGTATTTTGTACAATAATTTTCCGCCAAGGTTCTGAAAGTAAAACATAGCTATTTGTTTAGTATCAATCACATGTTAATAACTAAGGAATATTTGTTTTGCATTTTGTCGATATATATTTTTGGAAGTAAAGTCAAAGCGGTTCCAATTCTGATTCAGTTATTATTATATGCCTTTGAAATTGGTGGCTGAAATTTTAGTATCGTCCCTGAATATGTGTAAGTTTACTTTTAGCAATTTAGTTAAATTCACTTACTTCATTAACTTTTCCTGATGCTTGCTGGTTGACAATGCATACAGAATTTTGTTTTTTTCAGCACCTGACAATGACAGTTCATATTGCTCTAAAAGGTAATTCCATCCTGCTGTTGTTTGAGCACCCACGGAGTACACAATCTTTAAAACATCTGTTGGGATACTGTAGTATTAAGCACAAATGTGAAAAAAACTTCTATGAAAGAAAAAATTCTTTTTTTCTTATTATGATTTTAAATTGCTATAACAGAATCACCCCTGAGTTATTTCCAGTACCTAGCATATTAAACCTTTTTTTCTGGCAAATTTTTATAAAAATATTTTATGTAATTCTACTTTGCAAACTATTTGTGGTTTTTTTCCTCCTGATGATAAAATGTTAACAAGGATAATAATCATAAAAATGTAAACTACCTGGAGATGGAAACAGAAAGTTGATGGAATGAATAAATAAAAAAGGTGATTTCTGAAATATAAATGCACTCGTTTATATAGAATTCTATCATTAAATAGCATATATTGGTGCTATATGACTTTTTAAAAAAGATTATTACTTGTTGCTTTAATGTCACATTAGGAGTATTTTCTAGCCTGTCTGAGGGTTATCTGACTCTCTAGGTGTAGAGAATTATATTTTAGCACAGCTGTTTAGAGTTCAGTCATTTTATAATTCTGTAAAACTGATAAGATGCAATATTATTAGTTTCTATCCACCTAAAGAAGACACCATGGTTTTGGGGTTTTATTGTCCTATAGGATACTAACTAGTTTTGATTTTAATTTGGTTATGATTTTTAATCCCAAATATCATTAGATCAATAATAAATGATATTCATATTGATGGCTTGGAATAACCAAAACACAGAGAAGTAGGGATGGGACAGGAAATTTGTATTTATCATGCAGGGACCATAAGATTGTACTAGTCTCTATACAACTTATTTAACTGTCAAAGCTACCCAGTGAGATAGAAAAATTATGCTAATTTTTAAAAAGTAGAAATAAAGCTTGGAAAGGTTAAGTAACTTGCACCAAGGTGACATACTAGCCTTTCTGGAGATGGGGTTTAGACCTATGGTTCTAATCCTGTGCTATTTCCACTGTACTATATGTATTTAAATATCCCAAGAGACTTTGAATCATAAAACAAAAAGTAATTAAATTACATTCCACGTTATTTTGTTTTAGTGTGTTTTACTGTACAAATTTATAAAACTTGGTAACAAATAAAAAATAAGTTCCTTGAAGGTAGAACACATAGTTGTTTTGTTCACTAGTTTATTCTTAGCACCAAATGCAGTGCCTGGCACATAGGCAACAGGCAAAGCATTATATTTTGAATTCATGAATGAAGTAATCAATTAATCAATAAAAGGAAATTCCCCTTTAGGATTAATACTAGTGCTTTTGAAGTTTAGAAAAAAGAAACGTACAATATATGATTATGTGTTCTTGATTACAAGCTTAAATGAGATTTACCCAGAATTTTTTCATAGGCATAGCATCCTATTCAACAAGTTGAACCATTATATCTACTGGACTTGAGTTACTGCAGGTAAGATCATCCCTCTTATAACTAGCATAACGACAGAATAATATTCTGTTGTGTTATAGGGCAACAGATGTCTATATTTTAGCCTCACTCATACAGTTCATTTAAACATGAACAAAAAGAAGAGAAAAATATAGCTAAAAGAAATTTTTGTTCAGAAACTGATTTTAAGCCTAAATCCCAAAGAGTGAAAAAGTCCAAAAGGAAGAAAACGAATTATTTTTTTTAAAGAAGAATTCAAGAAAAGATTTCAAAAAGCTCACTGAGATTTAGTTATGTGGAGATAAATTATAATAGCATTTCTTAACAATTTGGCAGAGGGAAAATTGACACCATTGCTTTACATGGTACTAAAGTTGTGAATTATTTTTCCTATTTTAAAAAGGAATTTTCCTTAATTCATACACAGATTTGATTTCTCAAAACATCCACCTGGAGAGTCAGAGTTTTAATAGCAACAATATAAAATCATGTGTTGTACAGAAATCAAGGCTTACATTGAAAAGATCGTGGCGTCTTTCAGTACCTATGGGTTGCAGCTGGTAAACTAAACTGCAACATAATCCTTTTGATCACAGGGCATCTACTTGATTACAACCACTACTGGAATCAATTTCGCCACCATACACATCCTTTAGATGGCCCAAATCATCCGTTTCCTATCAAAGTTGAAACTTGGGGCTAAGGCTCAGGTGTGGTATTGGTTAATGAAGAAGAAAACACGTTTAAAAAAGGCATGCGCCCCCCCCTTTTTTTTTTTTAGTTTCATCAACTGATCACTGGTGTTTGGATTGCATGAACATTTCACATTGCTTTTTACCTTTAAAAGGCATTACTCTTGGAGATTGGGCAGGCGCCCTGCTGGCCTCCACCCTCTGGCCATCTTTCTGGTACCATGCTAATGTGTATTAGCTCTCCCCTACAGGCACTTAAACCTCACTTCCCACAAAATCTATCCAGCACTTGCTATGTGGGAGCATGAAACAAGGGTCTGTAATTCCCAGCATGTTTTTTTCTTCTATCCTCACTAAAAGATTTTAGATCTAATGTCTTGCATGGTCAAAGACTTTTACAACAAAGTGAAAGGAGCAAAGAATAGGACAGAAGTCCAGATCTACTTTAATTTTCCACTGGATTCCATCCACTGAGAGAAGAGTTCAGTTGCCTTCTGGATGCAAGGAGCATGGTTCAGGTAACAGGCCAGCTTCAAGAGAGCCGAACGAAGCCTTCTGTCCCAGACTGAGCCCTCGTCACACCAGCTTTGCATGTCAATCACTGGCTTAAAATACTGGAGAAGGTAATGCTGCAGAAAGCAAAGGATGGTTACAGAAAGGCTAAGTTTAATTCTTAACCCAGCTCTCACTCACCCATCCAAAGGGTTCAACTCTAAACTGTCTGCATGAACCTTTCCCAAAGCATAGAACTACTTATCTCTATATTTTGCTTCTCTTTTTCTGGCCTCCACCTACCAGAGTTAGTTTCTCCATTAGAAGTACAATTTAAGCTTGGTGCTTTGTGACCACCTAGAGGGGTGGGATAGGGAGGGTGGGAGGGAGGGAGACGCAAGAGGGAAGAGATACGGGGATATATGTATATGTATAGCTGATTCACTTTGTTATAAAGCAGAAACTAACGCACCATTGTAAAGCAATTATACTCCAATAAATATGTTAAAAAAAAAAGAAGTACAGTTTAATTTCCTATCTGAGGGGGGAATACCAAGTGATATAAGATAAAATCACCTTAGGAGGCATGTTTTGCTTTTGATCCTGGCACGTAGCTCTTAGGATGGTGATGACAAGGAACGAGGGACATCTAACTATTAGGTGCTTAAGTGTTGACTGTGCTATCAGCCAGTTTCCTCAGATTCTTCAAGATTTAACCCCCAGAGTTCACACAAAACAGAACAAGTCTCACTGATCCTCCAGGCACTGTGTATTTTACTTAATGAATTTTCTGAAAGAAACACAAACCTTGAGATTTTCAGTGACATCTGAAACATTCCTTCTTTCCGTGATGTGGTAAAACAATTCTAGGTATTCCAGTCCTTTGAGAAGTGCAGGGATGCTTGTTTCATGTTGGAGATAGCGAGTCAGGTCAAGGGCTTTGTCTAGAGTCAACCTTCCTGCACTGAGGTATAAAACAAATGTCAGTGGTTTGTGAATATCTTACAGGTTCTTAATATTTAAAATATTAAAACAAATATGATATAGAGAGCAATAACAGAAGCAGATCATTATATTCAGACCATTTGGTTTAAATCCTAGTTCTGCCACTGACTTGGGCAAATTAACCTCTCTGGGCTTCAGCTGCCTCCCCAATACAATGGGGATAATAAGAGTATCTACTTTAGTCCTCTGTTGTAAGGATTAAACGAGTTAATATAGGTAAAGTGCTTAGACTAATGTCTAACATAAATAAGTGCTTTGTAAATAAAAATGAAATAAATATTAGCTAATATTAATGTTTAGTACCAAATAATATCAAATTTTCATATATTTGTCATTCTCTAATTGCCTAATTTTTGGGTCTGAATTGTTCCTCCAAGCACATTTGGAACTTTGAGGACAGGTGCCATGTCTTTTGTTTCTTTGATGTCCCCCCTAGAGCCTAACAGAGAAGCAGCACTTATTCTGAGTGGGTCCAAACAAGGACTTTCAATTTTAAAGAATCTATTTAGATTCTAAAGTGATATGCCTTCTCTACATTTTCCTTTAATGAGAAGAACAAACAACAAAACTATTATTCTGAATCTCAAAACATTAGGATCTCTTCTGTAGAGGAAATAAACCATTATACTGTCACTTTTGTATACTTTGTCACTTTTTGTTTTCACATGTGTTGCTGAGAAGACCTGTGTCCCTGAAGCATCTATAAACCATTCTTGCCAGCATCCAACTCCCAGATTAAGCATAATAGTTTTATATGGAAACAGATTCCAGAACAAAGATATCTGTTTTGAATTTTTCATTAATATAATGCCCTACCTCCTATGGGTTTTTTAAATTTTAAATTCTCATCTAAAATGAGGGAACTAAAACTAGAAAGAAGTGACATTAAAAGCAAGCAACTTTTGTTGTGACTATACTCTTCTCAGCCACAATGACATAGTGCTTTAAAACAGACTTAATAGTAAAATTTCCAAACATTTCATCTGAAGACAGAGGGCTGGACCATATGCTCTATGATTTTATGGTCTGCTATATTTTTTAAAAAACATATCCACAAAATGTCACTATTCCTGCCCACATGTGTAAGTGTCATAATACATGGTGCAGTAGATAAGTATAAATATAGTCACAACCTTTAAAATTTTAAATCTAGTGCACAATCCATTCATTACTTTGCTCACATTGGGGAAATCAATATGAAACTGGTAGAGAAATTAAGGAAGAATTGGCTGCTTATGTTTATTCTTCTTTAGACTTTCCTGGAAAGACAAAGTGTTTTCTTTCCTTTTTCCCATTTATCATCAACAGAATAATACGTAGAATAAATCAGGTCACAAGGTCTCCAACAGAAAAAATATTAAGAATCAGGTAGAGTATTATGCATTGTAAGCTTTTCCTATTCTAAGAATTTCTGTAATGTACTCGCTTTATTCAGTGTGACATATTATTTCCTTTCAGATGCTATAAAGTATACGAAGAGGATCAGTAACAGGAAGAAACTAGGTATTATATTCTAGGGTTAAAATTTTAAAAAGAATGTTTAACACATAAAACTCACTTTATATTAATCTTGTTTTTCTTTTTAGCCCAGTCTAATTTATTTTTTACTTAGACAAATGCCATTATTTACTCTTATATTTACCTACTTTAAAACACTTTAATCTTAATATTCATTTAAGAGGGACTCCTTTTCTTTTCATAAAGTTATTATTTAATAAAAATCCAGTCCCTCATTACCTGCCCTCTGCTTCAATCAATGCACAGAACATTATCTGAATGTCTGTTTAGCTTAATAACTAAACCCACATATAAGCATATACTTCAGCCCAACAGGAAAAAGTCTATCTACTTATTTATATAAAGTTTCGGCTAAATGGTACCTTTGTGAAATAAACTGTATTCCTGAGGAAACAATTTGGGGCTTCTTTTTATGGTGTTGGACTTAAAGAAATAAATAGTTTACCTGTAAGGAAATTATGGTTGTCATTTTAATTCCACCCAACTCAGAGGAGATCCAAGTCTTAAATTATATTTAACAATAAGTATGAAAACCCAATTGAAATGAATATGCATTCCTGGGTCAAATTCTGTCTCTGAACTAAATGTGATCACAGATTACATCCTTTAACTCTTAAATAGATATTTCACAAAGCAGGGAAGGAAGAGATATATATCACCAAAGCAGAGTAGCAAGTAAAAATATTTAGACCTATTATGAGATGTTAAAATTGTTTTCTTATATAATTACTTTTATTATAAAAGTAATATAAACAAACTACAAAACAATTGGAAATTAAGGGGAAAAAACTCATAATTTCATTACCTTACATATTTACTAATAGCACTTTGGAATATTTCTTTCTGTTTTTGTTTCTCTCACCTTTAGCTTTTTTTTTTTTTCATGTAACTGCAAACATAATAATACCTAAGCTTACATTCTGCTTTTTTTCCAATTTCACATTATTTGAAATGCATTTTTCTATGTTTTCACTTCACCTTCCCATTCAACGCATGATCTTTTAAACAATTTATATTAGATAATACTAACAATGCTAACAGCTACCATTTATTGAGCATTTATTACTGTACTCAGTGCTTTACTACATTATCTTAAGCAATCCTCAAAACAACCCTGAATGATAGACATTATTATTATTGGAGTTTTAAAGACTAGAAAAGTTTTAAAGACTAGAAAATTTAGGCTTAAAAAGGTTAAATACCTTGTCAAAGGTCAAACAATAAGTGAAGAGGTAGTACTTAGTTGATATGTTTTAAACCAAAATTTGTACTCGGAAGTTCATTAACCAGTCTACCTAGTAAAGAAATGATTGCTTTTCCACTGATGCATCAGTAACTATAGGGTTCCTTCTGCTAAATTTACACTACACATAAATTTATAGGCTAGAAACAGCAAAAAAGACTTTGCAACTACTTGAAAGATTGGCTTTCATTTGCTGAGTTGTCAATATTCTTCCTTCTGCCTGGTCTTAAATTTGTAATCTACCTTCTTTGCAATCTGCTCAGAGTTTCTCCTTTAAGCTGACAAACCTCCCTCAACTGATGATAATCCACTTCTCAGCTAGTCTATCATGCATCCACTCAGATGTAGGATAGCTATGCTACCATGATGCTCCTGAGACCTATGGGACTGAGGATTAATCTCTCAATCCTCTCACTCTTCTAACTAGGGAATTCTATTGTACAGAGAAGCTGTGTCTGAGAGATGTCTTGCTGGTTATGTTTACTTAATTTGACCTAAATAAGGATCGGAAAGGAAATAATACGTCACACTGAATAAAGTGAGTACATTACAGTAATTCTCAGAATAGGAAAAGCTTACATAATGCAAAATATGCCACCTGATCCCCAATTTTTTTTCCATTGGTGACCTTGTGATTTATTCTACATATTATTCTGTTGATGATAAATGGGAAAAAGGAAAGAAAACACTTTGTCTTTCCAGGAAAGTAAAAAGAGGAATAAACATAAGCAGCCAATTCCTCCTTCATTTTTCTACCAATTTCATATTGACTTCCCCAATGTGAGCAAAGTAATGAATGGATTGTGCACTAGATTTAAAAATTATAAAGGTTATAACCATATTTATACCTTTTGTCCAACAGATTACATTGGTATTTGGTGAAACAGCAAGCTACCAGCATAAACAAATTTAAAATCTGAGGTCAAAAGCTTAAATGCCTGGAGGGTCCACCATAAGTGAGTGAAGCAGGCCCCTCATGTGTACCATTTAGGACTTTGGTACATAGGAGAATGTAGGCCTGGCCCAAAGGAAGATCTGCCCACTCTACCCTCCTCTGTGGTCGCCATGTGGAAATGAAGGCCCACAGTTGCCAAATTTTCTCATTATTTAAGAGATTCCAGAAGTCAGGATTTCTACATAAACTTCTCCATATTTTAAAATGTTGGATTAAATTTTTAAACGCTGGGTGGGTCAAAATACTTTATCAGTGGGTAGGCTGTGGCCTAATGGCCTGTATTTGACCTCCATTCATTTCCATATCATGTGAATGAGTAACACTGAACGTTTGATTTGAAATCTAATGTATCTGGTGATAAAGCAGTTACTTCCTATGAAATCAGATGAATTTTTGCATTACCTTACTAGCTGAAACGCATCATGAATCAGACTTATTCTGTCCTTAGGTCTGAGAAATGTGTGGTTCTGATTCAGCTGTGTAATGAGTTGGTCCCATCCACGCCCCTCATAGTGGACAATGTAGTAGCCATTTGAGTCCACATTGAATTTTACCCAGCTGGTCTTCTCAGGTAAATCCAGAGTATCTAGGAGGAGAAAATTGGTACAGGTATTTCCTTATCGACGTGCACTCCAGGAACATCTCCAAAAGTGTTAGTCTCCATGCTATTACTAATAAATCAAGGAGAAGACAAAGTTTTGGAAGACTCACAATGATCCTATTTTCATAGTCTGCTGGATGGCTTATTTTGGGGATGATGACCTTATTAAATTAATAAATAAACTAATTCCTAGGACAAGGACTGATGAATTTTTTCTCAAAAGCAGTCTATGCAGGTTTAAGAGGCATGCAAGGGCCCAGTGAGCCAGATGATGAACATGACTGGAATGTGGCTTGATGTATTGGTGGCCTCATCTCAAGGTTTAGTTACGACTCATTGAAATATGTATATGTAAATAGGTGATCCATTTGTCCAGTCCTTATTTTGGGCAAAATAAGGACTGTAGGCTGAACACGACATTATGATGGGAACATTCTCAAATTTCAGTGATGTGTTTAAAGGGGAAATTAAAATTGTATTATTTTTAATATGACAGACATTATACTAGGTGGTAAAATAACATTACCATATTCTCTCCAAAGCTCTGTGAGGCTTAATCCCCATTCAAAATAAGATGAGAAAACTGAAACTCAGAAGAAGTTAAAAAATTTTCTTAAGGGCACACATCTAATATGTGACAGAATGAGGATCTGAATTCAGAGCCAATCAATTCCAGAGTGTATGCCTTTATCCACTGAACTAGTATGTATTAAAAGACATAAGATAGGATGCCATCATTTCTTAATATAAATATAAACCTATCTCTAAGTGCTAGAAGCACAAGAGAACTTTCCACTGAATAAAAAATTCAGACTTTCTAGCTAAAGGGTTCTTTTACTAACACATATATGGATAAATGAGAACTTCCTCAAACATATATCATTCATTATCAGATTGACTTACAGTATCTTTCCTCCAAATATCTCAGAACATGTTTAATTTCAGAATCAAAACAGCTATTGGCTCGTTAGTTCATTACCTGTCTTTGATTTCAGAATGTGTCTGTGAATTGCATTAGAGGAACTTGTGGAATAGGTCACTGGGATATGCCAAAGGTACCTATGTTAGAAAGTAAAGACTGTTACAGACTAAATTAATGGCCATTTCAATTTTCACATCATCAGACTCGGATAGGCTATAAAAGACACCTAATCACTCATCCTTCACACCAACATAAATTTTATAGGCTAAGACTAGCAGATCCTCGGGTGTGCAAAAGTTCTTCCATAATGATTATGAAGGAGCAGCAATGCATATCTAGTTGAACTCTGTCACAATTACCTGTGCCATTTGCTGTCCAAATATCATACCACAACAAGTTCTGCTGATTGTTTTCTTCTAAGTAAGAGAAAAAAAAATAAATCTTCCTTTCATATTTCCAAAAATTATGACAGCCTGATATTAATTCAAATAACTGAACCAAAGCTGTAGGTAAAGCCCTCCAAGGTAACAATCTTACTCCAGTATGATTTTCCACTTATCCTTTTGTTCAACAAAGCTACCCACATTCAACCCCCCAACTGCTAAGTGCCTGCAGCAGTGTGTCAGGATCTGCACGTCAGCCAAGTCCAGAGAGCAGAGAAGCAGAATGGATTGGAGGAAAAGGCCTCAGTTACTTTTCAATGGCCCTACTATGGTAAATAACTGAAATTGGCTATTTTGTTCTGAATAACTTTCTAGCAGCTTCTAGAACTCATTTCGTCTATCACAGCAAGCCATATTAGCTATAGTAATCCTGTAAAATCACATGCTTGAAAATACCAATAGGTATAAAACAGAAAGAATAAAATAAATAATTTAAAAATATATATAAAAAAAGAAAACAAAATCAGAAAAAATAGTAACTGAGGATGTGCCCAGTAGTCTTCAGAAAAATATAAAATAGTGAAAGAAACAGCAGACACAGACTCGATCTAATAAAGGGTCAGAAGGGATAATCTACCTGCTAATCCAGAGAGTACAGATAATTAACAAAGCAACTGAAATATTTATACAAATTGGTAAAAATAGACACCTAGATATCACCAAGACTTAATGGATCGAGATTCCTGGATGGATCTTGACCCTAGAAAGAGATTTTTCCAGATAAACATATCTGGGAGTAAAGAGAGGAAGAGTAGCATTTCATGAGTTTGGATAAGCATTGATCAGAGGATAATAATTTTATAATAGTAATCTAAATACTGCTTCAGGTAGAGGAAAAATACAGATCATTGCAGTAGATATTTGTTATTCTGGGCCAACCACACTATTGAACTCTCTCTGGTGACATTTTGATAAGTTACACAATTACGAGTCCTGCTTTCGCAATAGTAAATCAAACATTAAATTTTCCAGCCTGTGTTGCCAAGCTTCAAGTTGTTTAAGCTCTCTGAAGTTCAGACTTCAGAAGTACATACACAGAAATGGAAGATAAATGGCATAAGAGTTGCTGTTGGATCGAAATAGACATCTGATGAAACAAAAAGGGAAAACAGTATATCCTATGTGTTAAAGGCTGTGAATTTGCTTCTGATTCTCAGAAAAATTCTAGAACTGTTATTAGACAGCTAGATCCTTGGGAAAAAACTAATAATCAAAAGAGCCAGCACGGATTCACTTGGATTACTTTCATTTCAATTTAACCTCATTCATCTTATTGATAGGGCTAATAGATCAGAGGAAGGTGGACAGTGTTGTACATCTTGATTTTAGTAAAGCCTTTAACAAGTTTTCTCAGGACAGATGACAGTGTGGGTAATTGGATTTGCTTTTATTATTACCAAGAACATCATGTTTTAAGGGATTACATTTATAGTCTCTTACTGAAAAACGAAAGAGAGTGGAAGGTCTTAGCATCTAATTTATCAAATAGGGAATGTCTTTTCTGATAAGGTGTACAGCTGTCATAACATTTCCTAGGTATGGGCCAGTCACACAATTTATTAGGTATATTATATTAGAAATATTACCGACAACCTTCTGCATCAGAACTGAGGTTCTAAAGGTGGCCCCAGGATTACTAAGAATGTGCCCCTCAACAACGCAGTCTGAGCTGATATCAAGGCTAGTTTAGGCCTTCGAGTCCTGTGTAGAAATAGCACCCCATAAAGTTGCCAGAGAAGCTGAAAGAAAGCTAATGCGATCACGAACAAACTGAGATGAGGTAAACTAGACCGACAGAAGGAAAGCAGTCACCTTTCCTGCAGGGCCCCCCATTCAGGATCCTCTTTGAACACCCCGTTCAGGAAGCGCTCCTGCTGCAGTCTGAGTGAACGCCCTTCTCGGTTAACCACCACGAGGGGGATTCCCTTCTGCAGAGTCCATGTAGCCATCATCTGCTTCACCTCCACATTTTCCCGCAGAAAGGTGAGCTGAAATGACAAGTGACTTTGGTAACTCAAGACAGAGGAGAGAAGCCAGAGAGAGATGAGAAACTTCAACCTCCTTGGACGCTGGAAACATGGGCGGGACAGGAAGCGGGACTCTGGCTACGATCTCCTAGGGGAGCGATGTGGAAACTAGAATGCTGCCCCTCCCCACCCTGCCCAGGGCTGCTCTGCAAATTACCTGAAGCAGGGACGTGTGTGGGAGCTTGAGGGTTAACACAGGGCAGGAAAGGTCAAGAGGAAGGGTTTGAGACTGAAGTCTCCCTTTCAAAACAGAAAAAAAAAAGAAAACCCACCATAAAACCAAAAAACAAAAAACTACTCTCCGTTTTATTAACGACAGAATCCAGAGAAGTGGCTTAAGAAGAAATGTCTCTCTTTAGGGAAGCTTTTAAAAAATTCCAATAGCACAATATTATATCAATAGAGGTCTATGGAATGGAGAACAAAACCTCTAGCTTTTCAGCTTCTAGTATGTATTGCTGATCACTGAGCGATGCCGAATCTCCCTTTGAAAACTATAATTGATGGGATTACCACAATGCTTTTTAAAAAGTTTGCCTTTTCTTTTTTCCATGATGACTTCCCAGAAGTAAACAAAAAGACAGGGCCTCAAGAAAGCCATTCACTCTATTTCCAAACTTAACAGATTTGGTTTGGCATTTTTCAGAGCCTAGAGGATGCCAGTGCAGCAGTAACCACTGAGAAGAATTTTGAGCTGAGATATTTTTAGCTAGCAGCGGGGTTGTGGGAAAGCTGAATTATAACAACAAAAATATAGTAGTAACAGCGTCACCCCCCTACATGGCCTGAGCATTCTTTCTTCAGGCAGCTTTGTTTCAAGGAAAACTGTGGAGTCTCTATTTCTCTCCAGTTATTTAAAGGGACAGTTGGGCGACTTTACACACTCGCTTTGGGCCAGGTGATGAGCCAAATCTCTTCTACTCTCCAAGTCTCTTTCTACTTACCGTGTTGCTTGCTGTCTTGGAATCGGAATAACAAAATCCACCGGATGTAGAATCACCTTCTAAACAATCCTATAACACAAGAGGAAAAGAGCACCGCCATTTTGGGCACTGATAGTTGGCTGAATATGCATATTAGACATGAAGGCAGACATTTATTAGCATAGATATATGAAAATTTAGTTCATCTAAACATGGTAATAAGCATAGCAATTCATTAAAGAATACATAGATTTACTCTTTTTGTTTTATATGTATAATTGATGTTATGTGACACGATGCTGAGTTAGGTATTCTCAGGAATTTATCATTTTCCTACCACAGTCTCTCTTTTTTTTTTTTTGGCTGTGTTGGGTCTTTTTTGCCGTGCACAGGCTTTCTCTAGTTGCAGCGAGCGGGGCTACTCTGGGCTTCAGTAGTTGTGGCTCGTGGGCTCTAGAGCGCAGGCTCAGTAGTTGTGGCGCACGGGCTTAGTTGCTCCGTGGCACGTGGGATCTTCCCAGACCAGGGCTGTAACCCGTGTCCCCTGCACTGGCAGGCGGATTCTTAACCACTGAGCCACCAGGTAAGTCCCCCACAGTTTCATTTGGCATCAGAAGGGGGTCACCTAGAATTTAGGACCTTTACTAGGGGAAGTTTGGATGGGAGACTTCCCTGATAACCAGGAAGAAGTTGTGATGTAATTGAAAGAATGAATACTGGACTTAGAGTCAGAAGACAGATTTTAAGTAATGACTCCATCATTCCCTTGGTATATGGTCTTGAGCAAATCTCTCCCTTAGCATTAGTTTTCCCACCTGTAAAAATGGGGTAAGAATGCCTACCTTACCTTCTTGAGATGGTTATAAGCATGAAGTGACAAAAATTAACATAAGGGTGCTCACAGTTAACCTAAAAGAATCCTGTAATTATTGCCCAAATATCTCCTTTAATCCCCTTTACACCCACTACCCACACCAAAGACAGATTCTTCCTTGCTGAAAAAAGGCTTGGTTGATGTCTACACACAGAGACACATACACAAGTACACATCATAGCAAAGGAGAGGGAGAAGGAGAGGGGAGAGAAAAGCAATGTAAGGCTTGTTGTTGACAACCTGAGGGAGAATTGTGGAGAAAGAACATCTGGATTAGCTGCAAGAGGTGATGAAAATGGATAAGGAGCATCTTTGTAAGTATTACAAAGGATCGTGTAATTTGATCCCCTTTAGGGTTTTCAAGAAATGGGGGTAAAATGTTTGAGCTACTTTGAAAAAAATTTTTAATTATTGCATTTGTCTCTTTAACCACAAACTCACACATAAGTTAAACCTTGAGGGTCCAGACTTAATTAGGGCACAGAAAAATCAAATGAGATAATGCACATGAAGTTTCTTTTTAAACTGTGCTATACAAATACTGAACAATATTATTAATGTCCCTGGGACATACGTGCTTATAAAGGAGAGAGGACCTCTTCCGAGTACAATGACTTAGGGTTCTTCTACCTGCAGGCACAAGCTCTGCCAGTTCATTACTTCTATAACAAAGTATTGTCCTTGCATTTGAAAATCTAAGAATATTTTAATAATTATTAGAATCATCTGAGTTGACTGCATGTTTTCTCTGTCTTACCTACTATACTACGTGAATCCCAATGACAAAGAGACCATATGTTCTTAATCAATCATTATCTGATTATAGGGTCAATAGAATGCTAAGGGCCTGAAATGATTCTTTCTCTTAAGCAAATTTTGTTTATTATTATCATTGTTATTATTGAACCAATGGAAGCCAATAAAAGAGAATGTCACTGGCTGGAACAGATTCATAAGTGCACTTCTAGGCATTCAGCAGAAAGGCAAATCAATGAGGGCTGGAGCTGTCTGTAAGGAGGAGGTGAAATCTCAGCTAGATCTCAAAAGATGGACAGCACCTGAACTGTTGGAAAGAAGAGAGAGCACTTCGGGTAGCAAGAGCACTAGAAACAGAGGCATGACGGGGATTGAACAGGATTTCTTCCTATGAGGGAGGAGGTGTGTCTCACTCAACAGAGAATACAGGCTGGGAAATACATTTGAGCAAGGAGAGTTCAACCTTAAATTTGGGAAGAGAAGATCAGGTGTTACATGAAGGAGTTACAAAGTCATGAAAGATTTGGAAAAAAAGACAAAAGTGTAGGGTCAACCATAAAAGGGAAACCAAAGAGAAGGAGGTCAAATATTGAACACTTGGGGCTTAACTAGTGTGGCATCTTGGTTTAGTAAGGTGTCAGAGGAAAAAAAGAGGTGCTGCCTGCTTACCTTTGGCAGTGTGGCAAGTGAAATAAACATTTGTTGCCTGACAATGTAACTATTTATAAACCTTCATAATTAGCTTGTCAAAGCTAATTTTAGGCTGAACAGCAGTCTACTATAACTTAACAGAGGACTTACATCTGACAAACTGCTCCACAAATCATCATTCTTAGCATTTCTATAGCTGAACTTCTTTAAGTAGTGAATAATTCCTTTCTTGAATTTCTCCTCACTCAGAAAATCCTTGAGCATATTCAAAATACAAGCTCCCTAAAATACAAACAAAAGCAAAGAAAAAGAAGATAAAGGAAAAGGTAGTATATGTTTTTAAAGGAAACTTACATTTTACGGAACATGTGTAACGTCTGATAAATGAACAGCAAATAAAAACTGAAACAGGTATCAATAACCTGGCACCAGCAACTTAAACTGTTGATGTACTGGCCTCATTCTATTTCTCCCAAAAGCAGAGCTTCCACTAGTCCACAGCATTTACTACCTTTTTATAGGAAACAGCATCAAACATTTCCTTTATGTGAGTAGAGGTTTCTGCTTGATTGGAGAGAGGATGGGATGAATTTAATGAATCTCTTTTAATTACTTCAAAACACATGTCCAGAAAATCGTCATCCTAAACAGGAGAGAAAATTTTTTTCAATTTCCATTTGACATTCTCAGCAACAGGAAACATGATAGGTTTTATAAGATATTCTCAGAAGTAGGTATTCAATATCTCTTACAAGATGTTTCTTTCCCCTTATATATTCCCCTTTCACCAATTCTCTATTTTGTAAAGGTATAAATTCGACATTCCCTCAGATACTGCCTGAATGTTTACCATGAGCCAATCCCTTCGATACACAAATAAAACTAAGGTTCCCATTGAGTGAACACGTGCTGTGTGCCAGGATCTTACATCCATCATCTGCGATCCTTTCAACACCCTGCAAGGGAGATGCATTACATACATTTTACAAGTGAGAATGTATGAAGCTTTGGGATTAAACCACAGATTCAGTACATAGCAAATAAGAAGACACTGACTTTGAATCCATGTCTGTCTGTGATTGTACTGGACCAAATGTCTACCTCAAAGAGCTAATTATCCATTACTAACTACCTTGATATGTGCTGTTCAGACCCTCTTGTGCCTATTAAAAAAGACATGTTTGAAGAAATCTTTTCACACATTTTGGGGAAATTAACTAACCCTTTGGAAATTCTGGAGGAGTGTGTCCCCAGTCATGCTCAATTCAGGTTACATGCCAAGAACTCTGTACGGGATCTATAGCCATGGGCATTGTCTTGTCCTATATCATTGTATTCGGACAGTGATCCTTTCCTCTCACCCCACATACACAGCTGTATATTTGTGCTATTTTCACTCTCTATCCACAAACTTTAGGGTGAGGGATTTATGTTGACTGTTCTCTAAAACCTCCAGTGTCTCATCCAGTTCTATCATCTGTGTTATGTGCCTCCCACCCCATTCATATGCTGAAGCCCTAGCCCCCAGATTGTATTTGTAGATAGTGCCTTAAAAAAGAGGGGACTGAATTAAAATGAGGCCATTAGGGTGGGCCCTAATCCACTCTGACTGGTGTAAGAAGAGGAAATTTAAAAACTCAGACACCAGAGATGTGTGAGCACAGAGAAAAGACCATGTGAGGACACAGTGAGAAGACGGTCATCTGTAAGCCAAGGAGAGAGGCTTCAGAAGAAATCAAACCTGCCGACACCTTGATCTCAGAGTTCTAGCCTCCAGAACCGTGAGAAAATAAATTTCTGTTGTTTAAGCCACCCAGTCTGTGGTATTTTGTCATGGAAGCCCTAGAAAACTAATACAACCTGTTTATACAAAACAAAACACCATAGATTCAAAGACTCAATGCTATGTTCTCTTTGGCATTCTCTAAAAATTTTAGTAGTAAATTAATGATTCGTTAGGGCATACAGTATGACATACAAAATTGTGACTTACAAATTGTAGCTCTGGATATGTGACATTAACAGAGATAAGTTCCATGTATGTTGCAAAACCCTCATTGAGCCAAATATCATTCCACCATTCCATTGTAACCAGGTTGCCAAACCACTAGGAGGAAAACACTCCATGTTATTAGAAGGTAAACAAATATAAAAAATTATTAACTATAGCAAAAAATATAATGGGTGGTAACTTCTTTCTTTTAGTAGCTGAGGCCTCTTCTCTATCTTTGCTACCCTTTTCTCTCCGCACAGCCTCCTTCTACTGATTTCCCTGCCTTTGCCTCTCTCCACATTTTTGCTTCCTTCAATTCTCTTTCTTTGTTTTTGTTCTTTTTTTTTTTTTTTTTTTTTTTTTTGCAGTACATGGGCCTCTCACTGTTGTGGCCTCTCCCGTTGCGGAGTCCAGGCTCCAGACGCGCAGGCTCAGCGGCCATGGCTCACAGGCCCAGCCGCTCCGCGGCATGTGGGATCTTCCCGGACCGGGGCACGAACCCACGTCCCCTGCATCAGCAGGCGGACTCTCAACCACTCCACCACCAGGGAAGCCCACTTCTCTTTCTTTGTGTTCATATTGTCTCCAACTTCCCAACTTCCATTATATCCTCACTATATTTCCTAGATATTAGATTTAATATTAAGGAAGAAAATGAAACATTTCGTAGGGTACATTTTGCACAATAAGTATAATCTCACCTTGTCATTGACTTATGGTGATGGTCTAAGGAGAAATATAAGCCAAAATATTTTGGGTGAAGTCACTTTTTCATATTAAGTAGCAGGTACTTAAAAGAATAAAAATTCATTTAGGACTTTCAGATTGTTACACAATATTAGTGATGACCAAATTTACTTGTTGTCCTCTGCCCCAATTTACTTCTAGGGATTAACTTGGCCACTAAGGTGAATAAAAGCCTGAGATTTTAAATATATATAAATAAAATTAAAAGGATGCAAAAAGATAATCTAAATAGAAATTTACCCTTGACCTATATTTAATCTGTAACATGTTTTAAATATTATTATTTTTATGTATTATTATAATTTATCTATTTGGCCTTTGTCATATTAGTGTGTGTCCGGTTTATCTATTTTAGGATTGCAGTCTCCAGGACTGGAAGCTTAAACAATAAGATTCTAAGATTCAGAAGAGTCTTGTTACAGTTACAGAACACAAACCACTAGATCTGTAGCTTCTAGAAACAGTTCAAGCTCTATACCTTTTCTTACAGCCCTCCTATCATATTGCAAGTGGGCTCCAATCTTCTGAGGGGGTTCTGTGAGAAGGGACAGCGGGTATTTCCTCAGTTTGAGAAGTGATGAACACAAGAAGTACAAGCTGGTTATGGTCATTTCACCAGTCAGTAAAAGTAGTTTATTCATTCATTCAATATATATCTATTGAGAATCTACTATGTTTCTGGCTCTATACCATATGTTAGAAATACAAAGATGTATGTAAGATAGCCACTGCCTCAATACAAATGGTGGAGGTCAACTGGTAGACATACGCATGCAATAAAGCATTATTGGCACTATGATCTATGTCTGTACAAGGGACAGAGGAGATTCCAGAAGGAAAAAAATCAGTTTTGCTGGGAGAGTGTGTAGAATAACTGGGAAACGATTCATTTCCTTAGTCTTGCAAGTGGTCCTCAGGAATATTGGAAGTGGGGTGTGCTCTAAGCAGATCGGGTAGCAGGAGCAAAAGCACAGAGGAATGACACAACCTCGCCTGTTCAGGTAATGGCAGGTAGTCTGGGATGGCTAAAGCTAAAGGTGTCGTTCAGAGATGAGGCTGGGGAGGTGGAGGCGAGCCGGGTCCTCGGGGCCTTGTTTGCCACACTGTGGATCCTTTACTCACCCAGGCATTGAGAGTCTTTGCCAGGGTTTTACTCAGAGGAGTGACATGGGGAGACATGGAGATTAATGGGGAAACAAAATAGTCAAGGCCATTGGGGCCTGCTGCTTCAGCCCTGAACACTGCGTCCCCGTAAAAGAGAACTTATTACAGGAAGGCCTTAAGGGAGGATGGAGCCTCAAAAGTAGAGCTCTCTGATTATTTCCCTATAAACATTGGGTAGAAAATGAGGAATACCCAGACTCAGTTAAGTGCTTTAGAGCTTCCAGAGACTAATGATCAAAACCCCTAAGATGGGCCAGAGGGGAGATGCTAAACCAGAGGAAGCTGTTCATATGTTCTCAAAATACAGTGCTGAGCATGGCTCCTATGTAACTGGGTTCTTAGTTTGCTGCTTTAAAAAAAACACACAACCCCCCCTTATTATTATTATGGTCATGATAAAGGATAAAGTTAAACATTGAAAAATAAGAGATTTTACCAGTTTCTACAATGGAATGATATTTGCCTACATGGTAAAAGAGAGTTTCCAGTGCCTTTAATAATTCACCGCATAATGGGGAATTTTCAGAAATGAAATAGAGTGGAAAAAGTCTCTGATATCTGTAGAGCTAGTTTTACTGTTTCATATTTGTATGTAATACAGTGTTGATAGATGGGCCTTGGAAATCTTATTCTGTAAGAAATGGTAGCAGTGGTGGTCATTGTCACCATCATTAATAGCTAACACTTACTGAGTACCTACTGCATGACAGACATAGACACTTATCTGTAATCCTCACAACAGTTTCAAGAAGCAGGAGCTATTATGAACTTAATTTTATAGACGAGGACACTGAAGTTTAGAGAGTTAGGTAATGTGTCCAGGGTCAGCAGCCCATGAGTGAATAGACTTGAAAATACTTCATTATGGCTGAATAATCAGATTCCAGTTGAAAGGAGATTGATTTTGCCCTAGATTGGAATGCCACCGTATTAGAGGGTATAAGGGGAGATATTTTTAATAGAAATCTCTATTTGTAGGGTTTCTAATTCTGTGCTTTATGTATCTGCATGGTCTTCACTTTTCTTTACTAAAAGACACTTGGAGGCTTTGCCTTGAAGTGTTTTAGAGGATATAGTGGTCACTTCTCTTGTGATAAAATTCCTGTATGAGACCCATTGTCTAGAGATTGAATATTCTTCTACTTGACATATTATGTTTGGCTTGATAATCCCTAAGGTCCCCTCTGGAAGTAAAATGACATGATTTTACGTTGTTTCAGGAATATTGGTGGTGTTCTGCATAATGTTCTGTTGAACCAATGCTAAGAGAATGTCATGAGTGCCAGGTACCTGGTGCGCTAGTTCATGAGCTATGACTCTGGTGACCCACAGTTTGTCAGAAGTAGAAGAGGTCTTGGGATCAAAGAGCAGTGACGTCTCTCTATATGTGACAAGGCCCCAATTTTCCATGGCTCCACTTTCAAAGTCAGGAATGGCAACTAGATCTAAGAAATAAGAACAACCACACTTGATCATTATGGCTTCCACACCAGAAGTGGGATTTGCTTCCTCCTCAAATATGTTATGATCCATTCAGTATATATAAGCAGATTTTCTGAAAACATCAAGAGTGTCTTAACATTGATATGGTGTCTTGTAGTTGCTGAAAATAATCAGTATCTATTATCAAGCAGAATAAAGTCTATCAGTAAAGTTTTGGTTGTAGGTGAAGTAACCTATTGACATTTAACCACTTTTTCCTAAAACTAAACTATGAAAATACCTTGAGTGCATTACTGCTGAGAAAAAAATTCATTTTAAAACTCTCCTATTTTATTTTATATTAGTACTACAGAAAAACTTTGAAAATATGAGGTATCAAATAATTTCTAATATGTCTGGAATTCAACAAAACATATAATGAACTCATTTCTACAAAAAAGAAAAAAAGGGGATTTTAATTTCAGGGGAACACCTTTTAGGAGCATCTCTATAGTCAATATTTCAATCAATATTTCTAGCGCATACAGCCTCTAAGTGTCCTTCTAAGGCAGTAGAGGAAAAAGGCTGTTGGCATCACTTCTTTCTGAGCTCAATTTCCTTTTCAACATTGATATTTCCTCTACTTCTTGACAAAGTCTTAGGGAAAAAAAGTGAAATTTAATCATGTTTAAGCAACTCAGATATAACGTAATTTATATCATATCTGTGTGTGAGTGTATATATATATATATATATATATATATATATATATATATATATATATACCCCCTGCCAATGACTTCATGTAGATTAGAAAACTTCTGGCTAATATTTAATCTTGGACTTCTTTCTGTTTATTCTGCCAGGCCATATTGGAAAAATTACTGCTTTTTGGCTGAAAAGAAAGGTAATTTTTTAAAAGTTTGAAATAAATCAAGTCACTTGCCTTGCAATTACAATGTCTGGAATTAGTATTGGTTAATTCTAGTGGATAAAATCAAATATTTATAATGCAATCAAAAAGCAAACTAGCACTAGTAAAGATTAGTATTCATTAGCACTTCAAATGTGGGAATGACTCCTTTTCTAAATTGCATTGATGATTTTATATTAGTTATATTATTTCCCAAAGCCATTAGAAATGCTTATATCTGCTCAATTTTTTCCTAAGCTGCATGTTTCCTTTCAGTTAGTTTTATTTTAAATACATTCACTTCATATGATCTTCAAGGTTGCATTTTTCAAGAGCAACTTAAGATTGTTGATAGCTGTTATTTGATCTTTCCTTGATTTTTGACAGAGAACAGCAGTGGACTGTGGGTAAACTGATTTAGTATATCCGTACTAAAAGGTATATAGAACCTGCGCTATAATAATACAGTGAGACTCAGGAACTGTAGGGACAACCCCCTGGAGATGTCTTCTGATGGTCCCTGTTAACTGTCTAAAACTGTATGGAGGTTGGGCAGGAAAGGGGAGGAAGGACATGATAAGGTGTGTGTGTGTTCTAAAGTCCCAAAGAAAAACAATGTTTTGTCATTGTCAGAAACTCTAAAAATTAATCTATATAAGTTATAAATTTTAAGTCATGGTTTTTATATATTCCGCAACATAAAAATCACAATTTTTAATTTTTAAGATAGAAAATTAAAACCAACCAAGATAGCCTGTGTGTATTTTCTCATATAAAGATCTACGACTACTACATTCAAATTATCTATTTCCTCGAAATCTTTTTTTTTTTTAAGTCTGTGCCACAGTCTTATCTTCCAGCCTCAGACACACGGTAGATAACAGATGGAGGGACAATTTTCAGCTATTTACATAAACCTTCGGCAACTTTTATAAAAGATTGCTAGTCTTGTACAAATATGGTACAGAAGAAAATATATGCTCCAGAAAATTCATCCATTTAAATCTAATATAAAATGCAGATATTTTAATATTAAACCTTATAAAAGAATAGAGAAATGAACCACAGTACTTGGGCTTCTCATAATACTTTATTTTCTACACTCTAGGACCATCTCTGAGGTACAAATTATTGCTTTCTGGGCTAACTGAACGCCTTCAGTGCTCATTTAAATCACATACTAAGAGGGACGAAATCAAAGTATGTTCTAAAAATAAAGACGATGATGTGGAATTTGAACCTACCCAGTTTTGCGAGTGGATAATGGATATCAAAGTAATTTTCGTAAAAGTCCAGCAGCTTCAATGATGCTTCCAAAGCATAATGTGTTTGACTCCATTTGTCTGGGGCTGCATGGATGGACACCTGGGAAATGTTGGTGGGAAGAAGTGGTCTTTGAAGGACAGCTCCTTTGCACAACTCCATTCCTAACAGCCCTCACCCAAAGAAAGGCAGACTGCATTTTTCAAGAAATTATTGAGATACCGTTAAACATGTTGTCAACAGGGGATAAGATGTTCTGTAAAGTATTAAAGCAAGAATCACTCTTGAAAATTATAAACAACCCTGTATTTTCTGTTACAGTACATTCCCTAGGTGCTAATCTGTACGTTTTAAGCTATGTAAACCTATCGCCTCATGAGAGCCCACTTCAGTTCATCACTATCATGTACTCTAGCACTTGAGAATAAACCTTCCAAAATTATGACCACCAACACAATTCAAATAAAACATAATTCTATGAGGTGGAAAGCCTTCATGAACTTATTCGAACCACCCTCTGTCGTATTTTCTTTTCTTTTTTTTTTTGATTATTGGGTTTTTAAAAAATTTAAATTAATTTATTTTTATACAGCAGGCTCTTATTAGTTATCTATTTTGTGCATATTAGTGTATATATGTCAATCCCAATCTCCCAATTCATCCCATCATGTCGTGTTTTCTTTAAACTCAAAAATGCCCAAATATGTTCATCAAATCCCTGCAAACTACTAGCTGTTAAGTGGAAGAAATAAAGTTAGATTCCAATCTTCTTGGGTTTCAAGTACAGTGTTGCTCTCAGTTCATAATCTGCTTTCATGCTCTGAGTTAACTGAAGTTCCTCAGAAATTTTATAAGAAGGATATATTAGTGACCACAGTGGCGTACCAGGCACTGTGCTAAATGCACACATGTAAAATCTAACTTAATCCTCTCAATCACCTCATGAAATAGGTGCTATTGTCTTCATTTTACAGATGAAGCAATGGAAACACATGGAGATTAAGTAACTTACTTCAAGCCCCCCATGCAGAAAACTGTAGAGCTGGGACGTGAATCCAAGGAAGCTGACAGGACCCTGTCCTCTGAAGTAAAGTTCCATCTGACCTCTCACACATCTATATCTCTGCACATATATATATATGTGCAGAGATGTATGTAGACACATTGCTGATAACATGTATCTACATATCCAAAGGTATAATATGTATGGAAATTGTAATAGCCATTTTATTGCTATTTTTCATAAGCATTATCTTATGGTTCTTTGAATATGTTTTTATGTCTATAACCTGGTTCCTCAGGGTAAGGAGCTCTTTTTTATTTTTCATGTCTTCACTGATAGTCGTGAAACTTTATAATTATTGGGTACTGTAAATTTTTGTAAACAATTAATGCTCTAAAAATTATGAAGACCTCCTTTCACTGAGGAAATAAACTTACAGAAAGCAATTGGAAACAATGTAAGTGTCCTAGAATAAGAAGCTGATTAAAAAATCCTTATGGTACCTCTATGCAGTAGAGTACAATACTATTAATTATTAATATTATAGAAATATTTAATGGCATTTAATTTTTATGGCATATTATGGTGAGCTAAAACAATCATAGATTATTTTGTAAAACATATATATAGTCATATACAGTATATACTGTTACTGTATACACTCATATACTGACAGACTTATAGAAAATACTTGGAAGGCTGACACAAATATTACCAGTAATTATATCTTGGTGATGGGATTGTGGGTAACTTATTTTTTATCTATCTCTATTTTTGTAAATAAGCATGATACTTTGATAATAAGGAAAATAACCTTAAAATAAAGAAAAGCTCATTGCCTTCAGGACACTATTCTGCACTGTGTATGAAATGAGAACCCAAACTCACCTTGACCCCTGACGAGGCTGTGCCACTCACAGAGTTGAAATCACAAACTATGTAGGCTACAAGGTATGTACTCATTTTTACAGTAGTTTCAAAATGATCTTCCAAGAGGCCTCCTTCAAGTTCAATTGTCTTAACCTACAGGAAGGGAAAGAATCAGTATTTGAAAACTGGAGTATTTTACAAGAATGCCTATGACATAGGCTACGTAAGTTAGAGGAAAGCTTGATGTTCCGAAGGACATGTGATCCCCTTATAGGAGATCAGTGGACCCTTCACAACATTCTGTGGCTTCACCTCTCTCTATTTCTTTTATCTCTAGACTTCCTCGAAGACACAATGTACTACTTTGGGATCTCAAAATGGTATCTATTTTGTTGCTTGAAAGCACAAAAATATCTTAGATGCTTCTGCTTTCTTGAGATGCAATAATCTCCAACACTGGCATCAATTCAAGATTTGTACTTCTAAGCAAAAATGCCAGAGAAGAGTCCCTTTCCCTTTGTTATATAATAAATAAATCTCTGTTGCAGAAGGAAATGGGAAGCAAAACTGTGCTAGATGGTTTTTTTGTTTTTTTCTGTGCTAGATGTTTTGCATTATCTTTTAATTCTCCTATTATTTGTGTGTGAGGTAGGTATTATTTCACAGGTGAGGAAACAGTCTCAGAAATGTTAACTGAATTGCCCAAGATCACATGGCTAGTTCCACGGCAGGATCAAGATGTGGATGTGACCGTGTGACTCTAAAGCCATTGCTCATTCTTCCACTCGCTGGGTGACAGCTTGAGTCATAGTCTTATTTTATCTTTGCTTCATTGATTCAGCAATGAAAGCAGTCAGGCCAAGGAGATCATTAGCAATTTGAGCTTCTGCCTATCTACTGAGGAAGGAAAGAGTTTTAAGGCTACAGACTGGTCAGCCGCATCCATCAAATTCACTGAGTAATTACTGAATTCTATCTTTATTTGCCCTGGATAGCTTGTCCCAGAGACGGTCTTCACCACGGTATGATGCCCCTAAATTCTGAACGGACACAGATCCAGTCATCTGAAAATACCACTTTCTTCAAACTGAAAACAATTCTTAGACTGGCTTGTCCCTCACCCTCTCCAACCTCCTTTTAAGGCATCTGGTTTGTGGCAGTGCTAACCACGGACTATTGAGCATGTTTTATGTGTTTGTATAAGATTGCAGTTTGCTTTGGCGAGAAAAAATAGCTCGAAGTATTATCATAAACTGCCTTGCCTACGTCAATGACAAATGTGTGTGCTATTAAATTCTACAGAATTCTATCAAAAACTCAATTCCTAAGTTTCAATAAAGCAGGAAACACTGACCAAATACTCTAGGAAAGGTGGCAGCATGCATAGGGCTGTAAGTTTTACCTCTGTTCAGCAAGTTAATTTTGTCCAACAATAATCATTTTTAGGGGTCTGATTCAACCAGAGTTCTATGGGTACATACTCCTAGCAGATGAGAGGGTTATGGTAGGAGCTAGGGAGGGGACGTGATGACTGTGGTCCTCTGACCAAACTCAGCAGCAAGACCCTTTTGTCAAGTGTGTAGATGGGTGAGGGGAGGAAGGGGAAAGGTTGTGGGACTGTGGGGAAACGAGTCTGTGACACTGGACAGCTGGTGGCAGAGACAGGAGACAGGTGGGCATTCCCTCTGATTTCTCCCCTCCCCCCCAGATGAAGACGTAGTCCACGGAGGCTGCGTTTTGTTCAGGAACCTGGAGTGACCCATGTTGATCAACATTGCCTTAAATGGAAGTATTTGGGCTGTTAGTGTAAGTCCTTCCAGGATGGTGATGTAAGCTCTAAGTATAAAACACTTGTTGCTAGAGAAGGATTTAGCTGTCTTCTCAATTTTGGCAGGATTCTACTTGCATAGCAAGTGTCACCAGCAGGTGTGTGTTCCCTTAAGGAATGAAGGGGACAAAGACATGCCCAGAATATATGCTGCCTCTACTAGTGCTTGGCTGACCACCTCACTTCCTAGTGTTCTTAACTTGTATTCCTACATTCTTAACTAAACAAATTGAGAACTTAGTATGTGTCGCTTCTTCTCACCAGTCCATAACCCATCTTAAGCACTGCAGCTATTATCCAAAGAGTATGGTTGTAGCATTACTTCTGTTCTCCTTTTTTTGGATCACCATGAAAGTCTGGGTTGGGCGTGCCAACGAGAAGCAGAAACTAAAGCCAATATTTGCTGAAAAAGGCATGATCCAGAGAACTGGCCCAGTCAACTGAGGCAATGCAAAGTTCAAGGATTATATGAAATATTTTCAAAGTTTTCACTTATTTTTCCTAAATATGAGAAGTTACTGAAGGTTTCTAAAGATAGAAAACTGAGATTCTAATATAACTGACAATTGATGTTTGCATCACATTTTAATTAAAAGGCATTACTAACTGTGTTTTTACTTTATCCTCCATGATTACTCATGTGAAAAATTTTGTTAATAAAAAGCTGCCAGGAAAGAGACTGAACTACCCTTAAATGAACATCTGGTTCATAGAAAGAAGACTTGGAGCTAAGTAGCAAATCCTTTTTACCTGAACATGAGGAGGCAAATTAAATTGCTGTCTGTATGATCGTGGAAAAACTGTGGGATATATGTCATGTGGAGTGTGTCGCTTTTCCCCTTGATCTGCTCTGCAAGTATTTCAAAGCAAACACTTTTCTAGCATTAAACAGAAATCTGGGGGAAATTTAGCTTATGGACTCATTTCCCCCGTTCATCCACAGAGGACAGTCACTGTGGAGGGCAGAGAGGAAACTAGGGTGGAGTCACTGGCTGGGTTATGATGACCTGGATGCTTTCTGAGCTCATTCTGCTGAAGCACTGTCCGGAGAGCCTCTATTTTTATCCTACTTTCTAAGTAGCAATGGGGAAATATTTTACATTTCGTTCAACAGCTCAAAAGGCAAGCATATCATTAGTGAGGAAATATCAAATGAGGCTCAGTGTCTACTGTGTCATTCAGAGTCTCTGCATTTTGAGTATAAATATGACTCAAATAAAAGTGTTCAGAGGTCTCTCTCAATTAAAAAAGTTTATAACTATGAGATAAAATTTTCATAAATAATTTTAAGCACTATGCGTGGAACTTAAAAAAAAAATTTCTACGTTATATCACAGACTACTAGATCAGAATCTCCAGGATGGGGCCCAGGCAAGCTTCTCTAGATCCTTACCACTCCAAATGTGGTCTCTGGACAAGCAGCAGTGGTATCACCTGGGAGCTTGTTAGAAAGTCAGAATTTTGAGCTTTACCTCAAGAACGACTGAATCAGAATCTGAATTTTAACAAGATCCTCAGACAACTCATCTGAAAATTAAAGTTTGAGAAGTGCTGTTCTGGGCAATTCTGAATTTCATCGCTAGCCAAGTAACACTGATCTAAAAGAACTCTGCTTCCATATAAACACAAATAAAATAGAAATCACTTTATGTAAAAAATAAAGCTTCTTGTGAAACAATGCCCAAACAGAATGATGTTAAAATCTAGATGGATTGGGGTAATGTAATATGTAGAAGGATCAAAAACAAATTAATGGCTTAAGTCCTGAAAACAAACAAAATATTAAAACACAACAAAACAAAGACCAAAGTTCATTTTGAGAACAATTCCCCAAAGTTTCTAAAATTGGCAAATACCTTTGGCATGTTGGATAGGGCAATGTGTCTGCTCTCTCTTCTTATCTTGATTGAAAAGTTGGCTTTGAACAATGGTTCATCAAAACAAGGGAAAGCCATTCGTGCCTGGGTTGGCTCAAAATCCGTTACTGCAATTGTTCTGTGAAAAGAAGTACATTACAAAAAGAATACACAAGTGAAGTCAAAAAAAAAATGAATTTGTACCTTCAGAACACAGCTTATCAAACCTGGAGGTGATACGTTTGATTTCTCAAACTATAACCTTAGAGAATCCAGAATCTATTTTTGAAGAAAATGAGGGTAAAATTTTGTTTAGTAGCTGCCAATCATGAATAATGCATGGCGCTGGGCACTCTATTTACATGATCACCTTCATACTCATAGCAGAGAAGGATATTGAGGCTCAGAGAATTTGAGTGACCTTACCAGGACCCTTAGCTAGTAAATTTGCTGAGCTAGTCATGCCCAATTTGACTTCCAAATTGACTAGGAAATTAGTAGTTTAGTGTCATCACTAAACCTGAGCGGGCCTCAATCAGACATTTGAATACCTGTGAGATGAGTGATGCCTTAGGTTATGTTCCCAGGAAGCAGATCCGGATTTATAAGAACAGGCTGCCAAGAGAAACAGGTAGGGCTTCCCTGGTGGCGCAGTGGTTGAGAGTCTGTCTGCCGTTGCAGGGGACACGGGTTCGTGCCCCGGTCCGGGAGGATCCCACATGCCGCGGAGCAGCTGGGCCCGTGAGCCATGACCGCTGAGCCTGCGCGTCCGGAGCCTGTGCTCCGCAACGGGAGAGGCCACAGCTGTGAGAGGCCCACGTACCGCAGGAAAAAAAAAAAAAAAAAAGAGAGAGAAACAGGTAAAGGAGGGAGGGAAGTGGGACAGGGAAGAGGAAGAAGTCAGGCCCGGTGCCAGCTTCAGCTGCATCCCTGCGGAACTCTGGAGTGGAAACCACACCTTCAAGTTTTCCCCTACTGGAGGCAAGGAGCTGGGCTTTCATATTCTGTATCGTCATTGGCTAAGGGTCTTCCCGGGGAACCCAAGCTTCCCCCCCAGACACGTCTAGCTCTCTCTGCTTGCCGGCAAAGCAGGTCCAGCCTTCAGACTATAACAGGTAGATAGATAGTCTGACAAATCTCTATACCCCATCACCTTGATAATGCTTGAAATGATATAATTACAGATTTATTATTTGGGCTTTAAAGCTTTAATTAAGCAGCAACTCTGGAGAGCATATTTTGATTGAAGAAGGAGAGCAGAATAGAAAAGCTCAAGGGACAGATAAAGGCTGAGAAGGGCCAGGAGGAGGGAAAAGAGGGCCTGTCACGATAATGTTGCCTCCGTCTACTGTATTTCTATAATACAGGCTGGAAAAGTGAGACTGGGAGCTAAATGATTTGTTTGGGGCCTCGGTATTACTTGGATTCAGTAACAGGTCCTACAAAAGTAAAGGAATCCCAAGTACCTGGAATAATTTTTACTAATGTGAAATTTTGATTATAGTTAAGTCTTAGAATGGAAAAGCCCAAACTTTAAGATCTTTTTTGCTATTTACACAATTTTTGTGCTGCATGCAAAGTAGTGACTTCCTGCTTCTCAAAGAATTATTGTTGACTGAATTATTTTTGTATTTTAAGTTAAGTTGTGTATGTATGCATGTGTGTGTGTGTGTGTGTGTGTGTGTGTGTGTGTATGAAAAATAGACAGGTAATAAAATGCTGCTGACACTGTCCTGCAAATCATCCTACATGCGAAGACCTACTAGGTGACTGAGTATGAAGAGAGCTGACTAATTAATCATAAGAAGAGTCAGAAATAGTCTGCAGTTAATTATGGGAGGCATGTTACTTTCCAAGCTTCTACTCTAAAAAAATCCCCCCTCTGGTCTCCCTCATCTCCCCAAATTATATCCTTAAAATGTATTTCTTTTAGGTGGAGGTTTTGTCACTTGAAAAAAGTGAAATAAACCATCACTGGTCACATGGTACCTCAGTGAGAAGTTGATGTTTCCTATCCAATACTGTGCTGGACCTGAGAATAGGCCTCTGAGAATTGAGGCTGCAACGAGGGGAAGTGTCTCCAAGGGAAGGAGAGGTGGGCCTGGGGAAGGGCTGTCCTCAGTAAACTGCTGGGGGCTGTGGGGTAGGCATGTGAGCTGCAGAGGGCAGTGAGCACCTGAAGTGGGGAAGGGGAGGTAGGCAGCAGACACTGCGGGGCTAAAGTCGCCTACCAATATCCACTCTCCTTCTTCAGTTCCAGTAGAATCCTGATTTTGTTCAGGAAGGCAATGTGTCTGATGAAAAAATCACTTCTCTAGATTCTCTTGCAACTTGGTGGGGACATGACTCGTTCTGGCCTAGTTGAAGTCATTGGGTGAGAAATCGTGGTAAAAGGAGTCAGACTCAGCTGGAATGTTTCTTTTTGCATTTTCCTCTCCCCCATCTCCCCCTTTTCCTGCCTGGAATGTGGACTTGATGCCTAGAGGTGCAGAAATCATTTTGTATTAGGAGGAAAGTCATATGCCAAGGATGGCTGAGTAGAAAGATACGAGGAGCCTGGGTCCTGGATAATATTGGTACACACTGTGGCATACCTGGGATGCCCTGCTTCTGGATTTCTTGCTGCATGAGAAAAACAAGTGTGTGGCAAAGCCATTGTATTGGGGGTTTCTCAAACCGGCAATTGAATGCAACTGATAAAATGTAGGAGAGCACTGAAACCAGACTCCTCTCCCCTCTGAGATGGACCCTGGCCCTGGACAACCACATCATCCCCTCTATGAAGCATCCTTGGTTCCTCTCTTTCTCTTGCCTTACAGAGTCAATGTCAGCAAATTCTGTCTGTTTTACACTTGAAAACATATGCCAAGTTCAATCACTTCACTCCATAAGCTGCACCACTAGCCTGGCCCAAGCCAACATCCTTTCTGGCCTGAACAATTGCAATGACCTCCTAAAAGACTAACCTGCTTCTACTTTTTCCTCTCTATAATGTACCATCAACATATACTTGATCTTTATAAGACGTACATCACATCAGAACTTTCCAGTGAATTCCCATGGCCCCTGAGTAAAAGCCTAAAACAAGAGGCTCTAAGTCTCTCTCTACATGATCTGACCCCTCTCTACTCTACTTCTCTCCCTCTCTCATTGTCCTTCGTCTCTCAATCACTCCCGCCTTACAGACTTTGCACTTGCTGATGCCTTTGCTGGGAACACCGTGCCCTTAGACGTCCTCATGAAAGTTCAGGTCTCAGTTTAAATGCACTTCCGCCTCACCAAGAACTTCCCTGACCACTCAGCTAAATTATTCCCAATCCCTAGTCTATATCTCACTACTATACATTCAGTGCCTAGAACGGTACCTGGCACATAGCATGGGCTCAATAAACATGAGCTGATCAAATAGACCATATTTCTCAGTTCTCCAAACTGACTTGTTTCTGTCTTCTGGATTTGAGTCACGCTGTTTCCTGGGCAATGTACATGCTTTCATTTCCTCTCTCCCAACCCAAATCTTATGTACATTTCCTTTTGGTCTCAGATCAAGTCTAACCTCCTTTGAGAAGCCTTCCGCATTTCAGCTCTCTCTGCACTGACCATCCTTTCCCCTAGGAGATAAACATGTCAGTCTTGTCATAGTCATATATTGGCCTTTCCTCCTGGTTATTCTCTCTCTAGCCACTTATGCCCCTGCATCCTGTGTTCCCATATTTATTGTGATTTCCTTTAGGAATGGCAGAGCTTCTCCTTCTGAGTTTCCCCATAGTTTTTCGGGCTTTTCATAAATGACTACTGAAGCATGCTCCTGGCAAAGAGACATAACACATAAGGAAAGTATCACAAAAGACTATAAACAACTGGAGCTACATCTTACCTTGTTTCACCACCAAGAGTTCTGTACGTGCTTTTATAAAAGCCTTCAAAACCATCAGCTAGCTTGGCCTGGAAGTCAATAGTCACAGAATATCTCAGGTCAGCCATAAGTTTCTCTGGAATCAGCAGTGCAATTTGTTCATGAGCAGGATAACTCAAAACAGTTAGCTTTCTCCCTGGTCTCCTGTATCTCAAATCTTCCTCTGACTGAAGAGTAACATTCATGATTTCAAGATCTTTGCTGTGCAAGATGATAAATTGGGTGGCATCTCGAACCAAGACTTCAATCTTCTCAGATGCAACAAAGTCCAGGGAGGTGAGATTTGGGTGGACAAAAAGGTCATAGTGGAGGGGAATGACCATGGTGGGGAGCCTTAGCTCATGCCAAGGAAATATTTCCCCATTGATGGCTACTGGGAAAGCCCCACGGTCCTTATTGAACTGATCAATAGATGAACTTGTGAACTGAGAACAAATACATATTTGGATGACTGCTGAGCAGTAAAATCCTATGGAAATATTAAATATTAGTTTTCTGCGTGAATTAGCCATTACAGCAGAATGGAATACTAAATCTATTCTCTAGAAGACAAGTTAATATCCAGGCTAAATCTCATAGTTCTCCGTAGCACCATGTTGGCTCCAGTTATGTCACTCAGGATCTGAACAATATGTTTCAATAAATGGACTTAACCTAGAGAGAAAGAAAAAAAAACATTTATAGCATGAAGAAAAAGATTTCAATTTATAAATATAACCTGAAAAATAGATGGGCATATGTGAATTGTACCAAATATCGACAAAATAAAGTAGAAATTATCATCTGGGTATTATAAATAAAATTTTTTTAGAGCTCATTTGAAGGGACTCTGCCTTAAAATTACATCTATGGAATCCCCTCTGCATTCTGTGCAATGGGCAGAAGGTAGGTGTGTAAATTCATTGCATGTTGAGCATTTTTAACATTTGGTTAGATCATTTTAAGAGTGTGTCTGGATACCTGAACATGAACTGCACAGGTGTCTCTATTTTGTCTTAATAAGTCATGAAGAATGCTCAATATTCTTTGGGTACCAGATATTACTATTATCAATGGCTTTGAACTTCACCTCTTTCAATAAATAACAGCTGAATGGCCCAATTCTATGGCTGCTGGTATAAAGGATGCTGGTCAAGCTAAGTGTTTACCCTCAGTTTATTTCCAATATATCAAAAGCCATGGAAATAAAATTTCATTTATGATATTCAAACAGAGTATTTTTAAAAGTTGCTTTGGTCTTCCTCATCTCAGGCTACCTTTGAAAACACAAATCGAACTGAACTCACACTGCCTCTGTAAATAAAACTAAGACAATCTCTTCTTGTTAGAAGGGTAACACTACAAAACATAAAATAAGGACAAACAATATATGTGGTTAATTTAGGTACTCAGTTCTGACACCCACCCTGTCACCTGCCTCTATTTACCTTCTCTCTGCTTCAACTTAAACCCATGAATGGTTTCCTTTCCTTTTCTTTATCATTAACACATTCTTTTGAATTGTCTAAACAGTTACTTCAATTTTCCAATTTGCAATATTAATGCAGATCAACAAATATTGTTAAAGAAACAAAGAAAAAGAAGAAAATAATGGTTAAATAACAACACTCCTCCCCTCTTTTTAGACAAGCATTAAATTATTGCTACCAAATCCCAATGTTCCAAGGGCCTCTGATATATCAAACCATAATTGGTCTATTAGCTTGAATTTCTGATGGTTTGAAAAATGAAATTACTTATTTGTTAGGTCCTGGGCTTGGGAATCAGAGTGCCTGTGTCCCAACTCTAGCTCCATGGTACTTAACCTGTATGATCTTGGGCAAATTTTCTGATTTTTTTGAGCATCAGTTTCCTCGCCTGTAAGATAGGGTAATGGTTGACACTAACATTGAGAGGATTAAGTGTAATAATTCATGTGAAGACTATGGCACAGCACAGCAACTAGCATGTAGGGAGCATGTAATGAATGTTAAACATTAAATTTTTATTGTGGTTACTATAACTCACATTCTCTGGCCTAAATTATGGTGCTTTGCCCCCACGTGTAGCAGACATACCCAAAGGAAGTTATGTTTTTTTGGTAAGAGAGGAGAAAAAGGCCTTGATATTTACTCATGTAGTCTTTAACTTTAGAACTGATAAGAACTTTAAAGGCCAGCTAGTACAAATCCTTCGTGTCCAGATAAAGAAACCGAGGGTGAGTGACTCTCCCAAAATCACATAGGAAGTTTGAAGGAGAATCGGGACTAAAATACAGTTCTTTGACCCTTTGTCTAATGGGTTTTCCATTATACTGTGCTTTAGTGTTTTGAACAACACATCCGGAGATGGAAGATACAAGAACTGCAACAAACATTTGGGAAAAGCTAAGAGAATCTCCAAAAGAGAGTGAGTCAGTTAAACAGATTCTTAAATAAAATCCTATCCTTAACTGCACTGCACGAACTTTCCAATACAGTAGTGCCAGATTCACCCACCTTCCCCAGGTCCCCACCTTAGGCTGCAAGAGCTCCTCAAGACAGAAGTTTTATACCTTCAGCTCAGGTCATTATTCTCACTGAAAAAATAATGATTTTAAGACAAAGTCAAGAGAAATGTTGATGTGTTACCTTAATCCACGCTGTTGCAGATTTGAATGGAGGGGAATTTCTTTTTGCTTTCACTTTCTATTAGGGTAAGATTCAGAACTTTGCATAACTGAAATTAACAAGCAGCTTCAGAGTAAAAGTCACAGGGCAAGGCCACGTGGGACTCCAGCAATCCCAGTGACTGCTTCTCCTGCTGTTTTATCCTCCCCACCCCCATGTCCCCAGGTGAAGCCTTCAGAAACTAGTTTTTTTGTTTTGTTTCGTTTTTTAATGCTGAGTTATTTTAAGACACGATCTTGAATTCCTCACTGTGCTGTGTCCATATTACTGTGAAATATGACCTCTGTCCAACCACGTGGAAAAGGTAACTCCCAGCCAGCTTCTATGACCTTTAACAGAGATGATATATACCCCTTTCCTATGTCTATAACCTCCTGCCTCCTGGGCATAAAGGAGCTCTCGCCCACCTTTATGTCTCTCCATCTTTCTTGGGCCTTCTTTTCCTCACCATCCTGGATATGGGCCTTCCACAAAGATAAAACCTCTGTTCTCTGCTCTTTTCCCACTTTACTGTTTCCTTCGGAGAATATGTTCAAGTGCAGAGATTACTTATTTCCCCTCACCCATCCCACATTTCCCTCTCCTGATCTCTCCTTCCAGGTTTCTTCTGCTGCAGTTCCAACAGGCTGATGGACTGTCTTCATGTGGATGTTCTGCTAACAACTCAAGCAAAGTCTTCGTCCCCAGATCAGAGCCTTTTGCTTTAACTTCATCTGCTTCGAGCCTTCCTCCATTGTCTATGACTCGTCCTTTTTAATCTCTTTTTATCCAGCTTAAAAATTTTTTTTCCCATAGTCATTAAAACAGTCTAGGTTCTCATCACTCCTCACATCAGCCTTCAAACAAGTTTTGCTGCTTCTCGAGATGTGTCCTTGCAGTCCTCTTGTATGATGCCCTCCAGCAGATTATCTCAGCCACTGCTTGATCATGCCACCCCCTGCTCCATATACATTTCCATGGTTTCCCCCTGTTTAGACAGAGAGGCAGTTCCCCGTGTAGAGACCGTGCGAGGCCCACTGACAGCCTAAAGTCCACATGACCTCTTTCAAGGCCCATCTGATGTTTTCGTTTGATCCTAGTGCATTAAAGGGCCACGATGGCACACAAGTGTTGTTCTTGAGTGAAGTATAACGAGCTTTGTTCCTATCGTCTTTAGGCCTCCTTCACACACTGGTTTTCGTGCCTTGTCGTGCTGTGCATCTCTGTTTGCAACCTGGGTTTGGTTCCACATTCAGTAGCTGCCGTGATTAGATCCTAGTTAGCTCTTGATCCTCAATTTCTTTTCCCTTGTTATATTTTATCATTTCAACCTGGATGAAAAACTTAATAAAGTAGAAGGAGCAAAACCAAGGAGGTAGCCTATACCTAGGGCCAGAGGCACAGACCTGTATAGAGTCCCTCGGAGTGGCATTTCCTATAGTTAAAGGGGTACAATGGGTGGGATGGATGGAAACAGGTGACTGGGGAAAAGGGGACAAAAAAGAGGAGGCACCATGGGCCAATTCTTGGAAATCGAATTCTGCAGCGGAGGAGGGGAGGGGTGAAGGAGATATAGGAAGCTGGGGGTAGTTCTGTGACATTGTCACAAGCCCCAGCCCAGTTGTGTGTGTCTGTGTGTGCTCAGAACTCTCCCCCACCCATGAGAACAGAAGTGATGACAGAGAATGAAGAAAGAGGGCCATCAGACTGAGCTACTGAGTCCCAGAAGAGGAAGCTGAGTAGGGTTTAGGTGACTTCATAGTTTACTGTTTAGAACTATCTCTCGCCAAAAGGGGCTTCTAACCTTTTTATTTCCTGCTAAGAGAATAAGCTTTGGGAAGCTTCTTGCTTAGGGAATTCATATGTCACTTCACCTGGTCTTCTGATCTGTCTCTTGCTCGGAGACTCTCCTTACTGACTTTATCTAAAAGGAGTAGCACTCCCCCCTCAACCCACCCCTACCGCCACCCAGTGTCTATCCCCTTAGCCTGCTTTTTTTTTCCTTAGCTTTTATCAATTCCTGAGAGTAAACTATATATTGATTTATTTGTTTGTTTTATGTCTCCCCATTAGAACATAAGTTCCTTGCAGGCAGGGAGTTTGTCTGCTTTGCTTGCCTCTTTTTTCTTCTTTTTTTATAAATTTATTTATTTATTTTTGGCTGCGTTGGGTCTTTGTTGCTGCATGTGGGCTTTCTCTAGTCGCGGCGAGTGGGGGCTACTCTTCGTTGCGGTGTGCGAGCTTCTCATTGCGGTGGCTCCTCTTGTTGCGGAGCACAGGCTCTAGGCACACAGGCTGCAGTAGTTGTGGCATGCGGGCTCAGTAGTTGTAGCTCATGGGCTCCAGAGCACAGGCTCAGTAGCTGTGGCGCATGGCTTAGTTGCTCCGAGGCATGTGCGATCTTCCCGGACCAGGGCTTAGAACCCGTGTCCCTTGCATTGGCAGGCAGATTCTCAGCCACTGCACCACCAGGGAAGCCTGCTTTGCTTGCCTCCTAACACCCAGAGCCTAGAGCAGAGGCTGGTATATGAGACCCTCAATAAATATCTGCTGAACAAGTGAATGCATTTTCAATATTTGTCGTTTTTTCTTTAATTTTCAGATTGCCCTTCGCTTGCTCCAAGCTTCAGACAAAGCAGGGAGCTTTCCATTTCTGGATGAGCCCAGGGTTCCCTTACCTTTACTGAGGCTGCCACTCTGTGTTCCATACATCTCTCTCAGTGTCCCCTGTGTAAACTTCTTATTGCAAGGCAAATGCCTCCTCTAGGAAGCCCCCTTGGAAGTGACACATGCTTCCTTTCCAGTCCTAACTGCAGGCACTTGTTTAGTCAGTTCAGTTGGCCCTTACCTTACACTAACATACTTGTTCTTCACATCCTTCCTTAAATTATCGACGCCCAAAGGCTAGGGACCAAACACTATGCCTGGACCTCTCTCCAGCACCTCTCAGAGCGTTGCACACCTCGTAGGCCCTCAACAAACAGATGAGAATGAATGAGAGTGAATTTTCCAAAGACCTGAAACACTTAATTTTCAGAATGTTCAAAGATTTTTAAACTAATTTTAATGGAAATCTTTCTTATGTCTATTACAACTATTTCCATCCCGTTAGGGTGCACTCAAGAGATTTAAATTGTAGTGACCCAAGTTTTTAATTACAAACTGGACCTGGAATCAAGAGAATTGGATTCAAAGCCATCTTCTGAAAATAAATCACTTCATTTCCTAATTAGAGACAGTAACACTTTCCTAATTATTACATAGGATTATTGTCCATCTCAGTATCAATTTGAGATAACATGTGAAAACAGTTTATAAATGTTTTATAAAATAAACTTTAAAAGTTTCAACATGCAACGATTACCTTAACAACAATAATCAGTGACTATGCTGGGTTGTAATGAAGTGCTGCCCTTGAGGGGAATGAAATCTAGTAAATACCCCCATGTTGCTGTATCTTCTTGAATTCTTTTTTTGTTTTTTTTCTTGAATTCTTATGGGTACTATGCGAAGTTTATTGCAGTTCCTCCATTATCCTCAAATTTTTATTTACTTTTTGTTGTTACCTTCAGCCATCCTCAGCTTCCACCCTAGACCTGTTTCTAGACTTCTAAAGCACCGCGAGCTGAAAAATTAGCAAATGAAGCTAGTTGGACACTATCTCAGGCACTCAGGTGCCTCAGAAATTATTTCCTAGTGCTGCGGGCTGTGCTGCATGTGGGGAGAGTTCAGGATAAATGGCCTCCTTACAAATGAAATGTTCCTGAATCTCCTCCTCTCTTTCTGCAGTTGAATTTCCTGTCCTGAACACAGGCACGGCTTGGCCTTTGTCCCAGCTCGATGCTATCACTCTGAACACCAGCCAACTTACAGTCTTAAAAACCACTTCCTCTCACTTCTTTTCAAAAGGATCTCTAAAACTCTGTTGAAAGTACTTCACAGAATTATTGCTATGTCTCTGTACAATTTCAAGTAAAGTGAAGGCAAAATCTATAATATGGTTTAAAATTTTTTTAATTAAAAGAAAGGTTTCTGGGGCTTCCCTGGTGGCGCAGTGGTTGAGAGTCTGCCTGCCGATGCAGGGCACATGGGTTCGTGCCCCGATCCGGGAGGATCCCACGTGCCGCGGAGCGGCTGGGCCCGTGGACCGCATACCGCAAAAAAAAAAAAAAAAAAAAAAAAAAAAAAAAGAAAGGTTTCTGATAGTACAAAGACCCGGGGTCTATGCAAAATAGGAGGGGATGGGGGCTGGAATTCACCTAGTGAATGCATGCTATAGCTTTTTAAAAATTCATTCAGTTTCAGCAGAAAATTAAAAAAGCATAATGTCAGAATTTTAAGTCAAGAACTGACAGAAAGATGGTCTTTCAAAAATCGAGAGCTTTAGTAAGCCTTCCACGATATTTACTAAAAATAAAAACAGAAGACTGCAACAATAAAAAAATCTTACATTGTTGAAGTAGAACACAAATTAAGCAAACCTGACTTTGGATAACTAATGATCTGCAGGTGGGTGAACGCACGGATGCAAAGCCTGCAGGTACTGAGGGCCGACTGTGGTCATTGTACCATGCCATTTCATAGAAGGGACTTGAGCACCCGAGGATTTTGGTGTTTGGGGGGCTCCTGGAACTAATGCCCCAGGCATGCTGAGGTATAAGTGTACCCACATTTAAAATTTTTATTTAATAGCCAAATGAAAATTTCTGGTGCTTCTGTCATTTTCCAATTAAAGATTACCTAAATAACTGGTGACATTGTCAGACAACATGGTTGCAAAATAAACAAGAGTGATTCTGAGCTTGTCAAATACTTTGTTTTGAAAGGAAAAATTTATGCTTCCAACTGCTAAAACCAACTGATTAGTAAATCAGTATTTCTTGGCTTCCTAGAATTTAAAGACTTAAAGGTATATAAGAACTTCCACTCTGGCCAAGATAGAATAGGGACTGGAATTTATCCTGTCACTTGAAACAATGCCCCCTCACCCCCAAAATGTATAAAAGACAGTTTGCAAGTCGAAGACTATCGGGCAAGTGAAAGTAGTGATCCCCGAAGAGATGGAAACAAAGGAGGTTAGGGCTGTGACAGGGGCCAGCTGAGTGCCTTCAGAGAGATTCCTCGCAGCTGTGTAGGGGGGCGAGCCGAGGCGGAGCCTAGCGGACCTTTTGAGTTGAGGTAGGTGCAGCTGAGTGTGGGTGGGCAAGAAAGTAGCGTTCACAAGAGAGAAGACAACGAGAAGGGGTGGGCGGAGAGAAAACAACGAGAAGGGGTGGGCGGAGAGAAGAGAGAGAAAGCGGGAAGAGAGAAAGGACACTTTGGAGCTCTGCTGGAGGCTCTCTTTGAGTATTCAGCTGATCACTGAGCAGCACATGCATGTGCAGAAAATACCGGAGCCAGAGACCGAACCACTGGAAAAGATTAGAGGTCTTGGCGAACAGCGCGCACACAGAGCTCGTGGAAGTAGAAGGACCTGCGTCCGCCGGTCAGCTTGGAGAACCTCAAGATGCCCACAGGTCGAATACCCAGAGGTGTCTTGCCGCAGTAGTGGAGAGCAATTAGCCCTAGATAAAGTACTGCTTCAGTCCCATTGAACAAATCTTAAGGCAAGATCCAAAAGGATCAAATTGTTTCCAGGTAACCGTGTCCCAGCACAAACCTCAAGAATATTAGAGTAATAAAAAAAATCCCCTGCCCAGCTATGTAAAAAAATGATTAGTGGTTTTTTAATAAGTTGGGTTTTTTTTTTTTAACTCATTGCAGCAAAGGATAATGTACATGGTGGGGAACCATGGGGCCCCTCAGAAAGTGTTAGGAACGACTTAGGGGACATGGGAGGGCTGTCGAAGCAGGGCTTTGTTTTGGTTTAGATGTTCTCAGGAAGGGGGGTAATTCTATGATTAAGCATCTTAATAAAGAGAGAAGAGCAGACCAAGCCTAAGGCTGTAACTGGTAAAGAAACAGCTGTCACTCATATCAGTCAGGCTATGAAGGTGTTTTGTCATTTTTGTGGCTATGACAGTGTTCATGTTTTGCCTGTGTTCAAACATGATTGTTGCGTCAGCTTGTTTTTGTCTTCATCCATCATAGTCTCAGGAGTGGTCTTGGCTGATGGCTGATGGTGATGTTCCATGAAATTGTTTATGTTTCATACTTTTTTTTTTTTTTTTTTTTTTGCAGTACGCGGGCCTCTCACTGTTGTGGACTCTCCCGTTGCGGAGCACAGGCTCCGGACGCACAGGCTCAGCGGCCATGGCTCACGGGCCCAGCCGCTCCGCAGCATGTGGGATCTTCCCGGACCGGGGCACGAACCCGTGTTCCCTACATCGGCAGGCGGACTCCCAACCACTGCGTCACCAGGGAAGCCCCGAAATTGTTTATGTTTGACGGGAGAACACCAAGGCTGCTGTGAGTGCCACTTCATCTCTCGGATGTCAGGGACTGCTTTTCTCTTTCTCTTTATGCTCAGCAGGACTTGGACTCAGGTTTTATCTCCCTTGGTTCTGTGAGGCTATCAAAAGCTTAGCTCAGCTCCTCGGTTTCTTTTTCCAAACCTGCATACACCCCGGGTGCAAAAAAGCATCCTTAAATACCTCTTGGATTTCCATTCTCCCTTGAGTCTTGGCTTGGTAATTCTTTGTCTTTGATGCTTTAAAGAAGATGTTTTCATATTTTGTCAGTGTTTATTGTTGTCTTGAGTAGAGGGAGGTTGGTCCAGTTACATAGCGAGCCATTATGCAAGTGGAAACACCCTCCCCGTGCCCTGGCCCCTCCCCATAGACTTCCCTAAGCCTCAGAAAGGGTCTTACTAGAACTTTTGCCGGGTCACCATCCTCATTTACCACAACTGTTTTAGTCTCGCTAGATGTCTGATCACTATGCAGTAGCTCCACAAAATTAATGGTCAGAAGATTAAGTAGTTTTCCTCCCACTCACGTCTAGTCTTTCCTATCTCAACACTCATTGCCTCCTTCAGCTCTCTCCCTGAACTATCCAGAGAATCATCTAACCGTGTTCTTTATATGCAATTTTAACTACAAACACCCTGTGCCTGGTCCTTCTTCCAGCTGGATTGCTGCTCCTGCAACCTTCTTTTATGGAAATTCTTTTTTTTTTAACATCTTTATTGGAGTATAATTGCTTTACAATGTTGTGTTAGTTTCTGCTGTATAACAAAGTGAATCAGCTATAACTATACATGTATCCCCATATCCCCTCCCACTTGCGTCTTCCTCCCACCCTCCCTATCCTACCCCTCTAGGTGGTCACAAAGCAACTCCCTGTGCGATGCAGCTGCTTCCCATTAGCTAGCTATTTTACACTTGGTAGTGTATGTATGTCAATGCAACTCTCACTTCGTGCAAGCTTTCCCTTCCCCCTCCCCGTATCCTCAGGTCCATTCTCTACGACTGTGCATTTATTCCTGTCCTGCCCCTAGGTTCTTCAGAATCTTTTTTTTTTTTTAGGATTCCATATATATATGTGTTAGCACACGGTATTTGTTTTTCTATTTCTGACTTACTTCACTCTGTATGACAGACTCTAGGTCCATCCACCTCACTACAAATAACTCAGTTTCATTTCCTTTTATGGCTGAGTAACATTCCATTGTATATATGTGCCACATCTTCTTTATCCATTCATCTGCCGATGGACACTTAGGTTGCTTCCATGTCCCGGCTATTGTAAATAGAGTTGCAATGAATATTGTGGTACATAACTCTTTTTGAATTTTGGTTTTCTCAGGGTATATGCCCAGTAGTGGGATTGTTGGGTCGTATGGTAGTTCTATTTTTAGTTTTTTAAGGAACCTCCATACTGTTCTCCATAGTGGCTGTATCAATTTACATTGCCACCAGCAGTGCAAGAGGGTTCCCTTTTCTCCACACCCTCTCCAGCATTTATTGTTTGTAGATTTTTGGATGATGGCCATTCTGAATGGTGTGAGGTGATATCTCATTGTATTTTTGATTTGCATTTCTCTAATGATTAGTGATGCTGAGCATCCTTTCATGTGTTTGTTGGCAGTCTGTATATCTTCTTTGGAGAAATGTCTATTTAGGTCTTCTGCCCATTTTTGGATTGGGTTGTTTGTTTCTTTAATATTGAGCTGCAGGAGCTGTTTATATATTTTGGAGATTAATCCTTTGTCCATTGATTCGTTTGCAAATATTTTCTCCCATTCTGAGGGTTGTCTTTTCATCTTGTTTATGGTTTCCATTGCTGTACAAAAGCTTTTAAGTTTAATTAGGTCCCATTTGTTTATTTTTGTTTTTATTTCCATTTCTCTAGGAGGTGGGTCAAAAAGGACCTTGCTGTGATTTATGTCATAAAGTGTTCTGCCTATGTTTTCCTATAAGAGTTTTATAGTGTCTGGCGTTACATTTAGGTCTTCTATCCATTTTGAGTTTATTTTTGTGTATGGTGTTAGGGAGTGTTCTAATTTCATTCTTTTACATGTAGCTATCCAGTTTATCCAGCACCGCTTACTGAAGAGGCTGTCTTTTCTCCATTGTATATTCTTGCCTCCTTTATCAAAGATAAGGTAACCATGTGTGCGTGGGTTTATCTCTGGGCTTTCTATCCTGTTACATTGATCTATATTTCTGTTTTTGTGCCAGTACCATACTGCCTTGATTTCTGTAGATTTGTAATATAGTCTGAAGTCAGGGAGCCTGATTCCTCCAGCTCCGTTTTTCGTTCTCAAGATTGCTTTGGCTTTTCTGGATCTTTTGTGTTTCTATACAAATTGTGAAATTGTTTGTTCTATTTCTGTGAAAAATGCCATTGGTAGTTTGATAGGGATTGCACTGAATCTATAGATTGCTTTGGGTAGTATAGTCATTTTTGCAATGTTCATTCTTCCAATCCAAGAATATGGTATATCTCTCCATCTGTTTGTATCATCTTTAATTTCTTTCATCAATGTCTTATAGTTTTCTCCATACAGGTTTGCTCTCTCCTTAGGTAGGTTTATTTCTAGGTATTTTATTCTTTTTGTTGCAATGGTAAATGGGAGTGTTTCCTCAATTTCTGTTTCAGATTTTTCATCATTAGTGTATAGGAATGCAAGAGATTTCTGTGCATTAATTTTGTATCCTGCTACTTTACCAGATTCATTCATTAACTCTAGTAGTTTTCTGGTGGCATCTTTAGGATTCTGGATAGTATCATGTCATGTGCAAACAGTGACAGCTTTACTTCTTTTCCTATTTGGATTCTTTTATTTTTCCTTTCTGATTCCTGTGGCTAAAACTTCCAAAACTGTGTTGAATAGGAGTGGTAAGAGTGGGCAACCTTGACTTGTTCCTGATCTTAGAGGAAATGGTTTCAGTTTTTCAGCATTGAGAATGATGTTGGCTGTGGGTTTGTCATATATGGCCTTTATTATGTTGAAGTAGGTTCCCTCTATGCCTACTTTCTGGAGAGTTTTTATCATAAATATGTGTTGAATTTTGTCAGAAGCTTTTTCTGCATCTACTGAGATGATCATATGGTTTTTATTGTTCAATTTGTTAATATGGTGTATCACATTGATTGATTTGCGTATATTGAAGAATCCTTGCATTCCTGGGATAAACCCCACTTGATCATGGTGTATGATCCTTTTAAAGTGCTATTGGTTTCTGTTTGCTGGTATTTTGTTGAGGATTTTTGCATCTATGTTTATCAGTGATATTGGCCTGTAGTTTTTCTTCTTTGTGACATTTTTCTGGTTTTGGTATCAGGGTGATGGTGGCCTCATAGAATGAGTTTGGGACTGTTCCTCCCTCTGCGGTATTTTGGAAGAGTTTGAGAAGGACAGATGTTAGCTCTTCTCTAAATGTTTGATAGAATTTGCCTGTGAAGCCACCTAGTCCTGGGCTTTTGTTTGTTGGGAGATTTTAAATCACAGTTTCAGTGCTTTCAGTGCTTTCAGTGCACAATGTCAGTGCTTGTGATTGGTCTGTTTGTATTTTCTCTTTCCTCCTGGTTCAGTCTCAGAAGGTTGTGCTTTCCTAAGAATTTGTCCATTTCTTCCAGGTTGTCCATTTTATTGGCATATAGTCACTTGTAGTAATCTCTCATCATCCTTTGTATTTCTGCAGTGTCAGTTGTTACTTTTCCTTTTCCATTTCTAATTCTGTTGATTTGAGTCTTCTCCCTTTTTTTCTTGATGAGTCTGGCCAATGGTTTATCAATTTTGTTTATCTTCTCAAAGAACCACCTTTAAGTTTCATTGATCTTTGCAGTTGTTTCCTCTGTTTCTTTTTCATGTATTTCTGAACTGATGTTTATGATTTCTTTCCTTCTGGTAACCTTGGGGGTTTTTTGTTCTTCCTCTAATTGCTTTAACTGTAAGGTTAGGTTGTTTATTTGAGTTGTTTCTTGTTTCTTGAGGTAAGATTGTATTGCTGTAATCTTCCCTCTTAGAACTGCTTTTACTGTATCCCATAAGATTTGGGTTGTCATGTTTTCATTGTCATTTTTTCTAGGTATTTTTTGATTTCCTCTTTGATTTCTTCACTGATCTCTTGGTTATTTAGTAGTGTATTTTTTAGCCTCCATATGTTTGTAATTTTTACAGTTTTTTTCCTGTAATAGATATCTAGTTTCATAGCGTTGTGGTGAGAAAAGATACTTGATATGATTTCAATTTTCTTAAGTTTACCAAGGCTTGACTGTGACCCAAGATATGGTCTATCCTGGAGAATGTTCCATGAGCACTTGAGAAGAAAGTGTATTCTGTTGTTTTTGGATGGAATGTCCTATAAATATCAAGTAAGTCCATCTTGTTTAATGTATCATTTAAAGCTTGTGTTTCCTTATTTATTTTCATTTTTGATGATTTGTCCATTGGTGAAAGTGGGGTGTTAAAGTCCCCTACGATGAATGTGTTACTGTTGATTTCCCCTTTTATGGCTGTTAGCATTTGCCTTATGTATTGAGGTGCTCCTATGTTGGGTGCATAAATATTTACAATTGTTATATCTTCTTCTTGGATTGATCCCTTGATCACTATGTAGTGTCCTTCTTTGTCTCTTGTAATAGTCTTTATTTTAAAGTCTATTTTGTCTCATATAAGCATGGCTACTCCAGCTTTCTTTTGATTTCCATTTGCATGGAATATCTTTTTCCATCCCCTCACTTTCAGTCTGTATGTGTCCCTAGGTCTGAAGTGGGTCTCTTGTAGACAGCATATATACAGGTCTTGTTTTTGTATCCATTCAGCCAGTCTATGTCTTTTGGTTGGAGCATTTAATCCATTTACATTTAAGGGGATTATTGATATGTATGTTCCTGTTACCATTTTCTTAATTGTTTTGGGTTTGTTTTTGTAGGTGTTTTCCTTCTCTTGTGTTTCCTGCCTAGAAAAGTTCCCTTAGTATTTGTTGTAAAGCTGGTTTGGTGGTGCTGAATTCTCTTAACTTTTGCTTGTCTGTAAATGTTTTAATTTCTCTGTTGAATCTGAATGATATCCTTGTTGGTAGAGTAATCTTTGTTGTTTGTTTTTCCTTTTCATCACTTTAAATATGTCTTGCCACTCCCTTCTGGCTTGCAGAATTTCTGCTGAAAGATCAGCTGTTAACCTTACGGGGATTCTCTCGTATGTTATTTGTTATTTTTCCCTGCTGCTTTTAATATATTTTCTTTGTATTTAATTTTTGATAGTTTGATTAATATGTGTCTTGGTGTGTTTCTCCTTGGATTTATCCTGTATGGGACTCTCTGCCCTTCCTGGACTTGATTGACTGTTTCCTTTCCCATATTAGGGAAGTTTTCAACTATAATCTCTTCAAATATTTTCTCAGACCCTTTCTTTTTCTCTACCTCTTCTGAGATGCCTGTAATTCGAATGTTGGTGCATTTAATGTTGTCCCAGAAGTCTCTGAGACTGTCCTCAATTCTTTTCATTCTTTTTTCTTTATTCTGCTCTGCGGTAGTTATTTCCCCTATTTTATCTTCCAGGTCATTTATCCGTTCTTCTGCCTCCGTTATTTTGCTATTGATTCCTTCTAGAGAATTTTTAATTTCATTTAATGTGTTGTTCATCATCATTTCTTTGCTCTTTAGTTCTTCTAGGTCCTTTTAAATGGTTTCTTTTATTTTATCCATTCTGTTTCCAAGATTTTGGATCATCTTTACTATCATTACTCTGAATTCTTTTTCAGGTAGACTGCCTCTTTCCTCTTCATTTGTTAGGTCTGATGGGTTTTTACCTTGCTCCTTCATCTGCAGCATATTTTTCTGTCTTCTCATTTTGTTTAACTCACTGTGTTTGGGGTCTCCTTTTCTCAGGCTTCAGGTTCGTAGTTCACATTGTTTTTGGTTCTGCCCCCCGTGGGTGAGGTTGGTTCAGTGGCTTGTTCAGTAGGCTTCCTGGTGGAGGGTACTGGTGCCTGTGTTCAGGTTAGTGGGGCTGGATCTTGTTTTTCTGGTGGGCAGGGCTGCATCTGGTGGTGTGTTTTGGGGTGTCTGCAACCTTATTATGATTTTAGGCAACCTCTCTGCTAATGGGTGGGATTGTGTTCCCATCTTGCTAGTTGTTTGGCATGAGGCGTCCAGCACTGGAGCTTGCTGGTTGTTGGGTGGAGCTGGGTCTTAGCATTGAGACAAAGATCTCTTGGAGAGCTCTCACTGATTGATATTACATGGGGCTGGGAGGTCTCTGGTGCACCAATGTCCTGAATTCAGGCCTGATACCAGGTTGGGGCACCAAGACCCTGTGAGCCACACAGCTCAGAAGAAAAGGGAGAAAAAAAGAAAGAATAAAAAGTGTTTTAATTAATACATTTTAAAAATTATTAATAATAATAATAAAAGAAGAGAGCAACCAAACCAATAAACAAATTAAGCAATGATAACAAGCACTAAAAACTAAACTAAGATAAACATAAAAATCAGAAACAAATCAGTTGCAGTCAGCAAACTCAAGCCTACAGTTGCTCCCAAAGTCCACCTCCTCAATTTTGGGATCTTTCAATTTCTGTTCAGGTATTCCACAGATGCAGGGTACATCAAGTTGATTGTGGGGATTTAATCCACTGCTCCTGAGGCTGCTGGGAGAGATTTCCCTTTCTCTTCTTTGTTCTCATAGCTCCTGGGGTTCAACTTTGTTTTTGGCCCCACCTCTGTGTGTAGGTTGCCCTCAGGCATCTGTTCCTGCCCAGACAGGACAGGGATAAAGCAATGGCTGATTAAGGGACTCCTGCTCATTCAGGCCGTGGGGAGGGAGGGGTACGCTAGTCACAATTGGAATGTGGGGTGAACCTGCAGCGGAAGAGGCCGGCGTGTTGTTGCAACAGCCTGAGGCACACCGTGTGTTCTCCCCAGGGAACTTGTCCCTGGATCATGGTACCCTGGCAGTGGCATGCTGCACAGGCTCCCAGGGGCCTGTGGATAGTGACCGGTGCTTGCATACAGGGTTCTTGGTGGCTGCAGCAGCAGTGTTGCTGTTTCATGCCCGTCTCTGGTGTCCACGCTGATAGCCGCGGCTCACACCCATCTCTGGGGCTCGTTTAGGTGGTGCTCTGAATCCCCTCTCCTTGGACATCCCAAAACAATGGTCTCTTACCTCTTAGGCAGGTCCAGACATTTTCCCGGACTCCCTCCCGGCTAGCTGTGGTGCACTAGCCCCCTTCAGGCTGTGTTCACGCAGCCAACCCCAGTCCTCTCCCTGGGATCTGACCTCGGAGGCTGGAGTCTCAGCTCCCAGCCCCCGCCCGTCCCGGCGGGTGAGCAGACAAGCCTCTCAGGCTGGTAAGTGCTGGTCGGCACTGATCCTCTGTGCGGGACTCTCTCCGCTTTGCCCTCTGCACCCCTGCTGCATCATTCTCCTTCATGGCTCCAAAGCTTCCCCCACACCCACCCCCCGTCTCTGCCAGTGAAGGGGCTTCCTAGTGTGTGGAAACTTTTCCTCCTTCACAGCTCCCTCCCAGAGGTGCAGATCCCATCCCTATTCTTTTGTCTCTGTTTTTTCTTTTTCCTTTTGCTCTACCCAAGTACATGGGGAGTTTCTCACCTTTTGGGAAGTCTGACGTCTTTTGCCGTAATTCAGTGAGTGTTCTGTAGGAGTTGATCCATGTGTAGATGTATTTGCGGGGAGGAAGGTGATCCCCACATCTTACTCCTCTGCCATCTTGAAGGTCCCTCCTATGGAAATTCTTGATCTACCTGTTACCCTCTAGTTAATTTGTAAACTGTGTAAAAGTGGGAGGGCTCATGTTTATGCTTTTGAAATTATGTTAAGTAAGTTAATTCTCAGTTTTATCTAAGAGGAATTAGAGGCTTTCTCTTTCCACCCCTGTACCTTGTTTATACCTCCCTGAAGCCAATAACTGGTATAAAAGTAGTCAGTGTAGAGGTTGATGAGTCTATCTTTTGAAATAAAAAATTATCAACTAGAGAAGTCTTGGGTTACAGTGTTAAGGCCATTTATGTGCACTTTAATACTTAGCTCTCTGAACTTTATTGAACTTAGCAAAATAGACCTGTCACCTTACTCTCAGAGCAAAGCAGCTTTTGAGTAACCCTAAATTTAAATTCCACATCAATGTCATTTAGTAGCTAACCAACAAATTCTCTTGAGAGGAGAGCAAAAGCAGTGGTAGCTTCATCTAGTGGTGACAAGTGTAACTGCAGAGAATCATTTTTCATAGTGCTTGCTAACGCCTCATGCAAACATACATACTGTGGTAAATAACACAATCCAAAAAACAATTAGACACGTTCACCTAATGTACAACCCAGACCTAAGATAATCAGATTTACAGGCTTGGATTTCTGATTTGTGAAGTTGAGGACTAGGGATCAGAACTTATACAAGTCTACTACTAAATATAATTTGGATACTTGAATAACTATGCTTTGGGAGTATAGTTTTCTTTATATCAGCGGAGACATTAGCAATGAAGGAATTGTACCTCCCTTCAAACCTGTCCTGGCTGGGTGCTTTAGTCACATTTTTCAAATAGAAAAGTTTTTACAAGATGCAGATCGTGAGCGATTTTCCTGTGTCTGCAAGAATATTCAGAGACCTCTTCCTTTATTTGGATAAAGGAAGATATAAGGAGGATTGAAGGGGTCACATATCAGTTTAAGGCAAGAGAACCCAGCATTATCTCAGGGACCACACCCTCGTCACACCATTTCTACCTGTTAATTATTGACTAAAAGACCATAGAAAGAGCTCTGGAAAGAGCACAAAAGGTGAAATACTTAAGTAAATCGTTAGGTTTAATCCAGGATTTTTTTCTTCCAGAGGGAAATATACTTTTTATTTTTAGCTCCACATAGGTTTTTTTGGTATTAAAAATATTTGCTACAGAAAAAATACTTACCTTTTTTCCTCCTTTTTCTCCTTCTTGTGTTAATTTAAAAAAAATTTTTTTTAAATTGTGCAACCAGGTTGATTAAATGGACACAAGTCAATGGAAGTTGAGAGGGAACACATTCCTGCCCCTTCTCCCTGCATTGCCTTCAATAATGTTGTGTTCTTTCTCTTCATTTTCTTCACCTCCTGTTTTTCTCTGGATCTTTTCTAGGATCAAAGGTAGAGGCAGGTGACTAGAAGGAAAGGGGAAAAATAATTTTGCTTCTCAGGATACTGCTTACCCAGCTCTCTCTTGGTCCTTGAAGCTCTCCATGTGTGAAATACTTACGTATGCTTTCTCTCATGTGGATTTGTTCTTAATGTTTTTAGTTCTCTGATCGGTTCCCAAATGTCTTTCAAATCACTTGGTTAGATTTCCATATACCTATCAATAAGATTATCACTGAACACACAGATAGTTCTATGAATTGGACCTCTGATAAGAAAATTTTCAAAGTTTTAACCTACACCTAAGTAAGTCACTTTGAAAAGAATAGTATTGTTCCCTTGCTCAATCTATTAAATCCTTCCAGTGTTCTAAGGAAGTTACTACTGAACTTGCATCTTTAAGAGACTCAAATCTAAACAATCAGATATAATACAGTTGACTCAAAAGCAGAATTCCTTTTCAATGCATTGTATCCCTCCAAGGGTTTATATAAGTCTCTTTTATAATTAATTGACTTAACATTTTGCTTTACAATTATATTTTGTGAAAAATAACCTTAAACGCTGAAGTTTGACTTCTGTTTATCATTTGATAGAACATTTCCATGCAATTTGTACCAACTTGATGCATACAAAAAGTAGCAAAGTAACCCGGAAACTTTACCACTATCATCTTTTTTGTACTGAGAAACATGTCATTTTCAATGTACATTCATTTTCCTTGAAGTGCTGAGAACACTGAGTGTTACTTTGAGAGAAGAAGGAAGCACTTGTTTGCTAATCTAAGGGAAAACAAAAAGACGCACGGGTTGACATATTTGGCATAAGTTAAATAATGTTTAGCTTAGTTACCATATTAATAGGGCAATCACATTGCTTTGGAAGGTAACAGTGTCAAATAACCACCAAACCTTACTTAAATACAGGTGAGGGTGGCAACATTATTTATTTAACAGACATTTATTGTGTATACGTTTTGGCAAAGTGCCATATTAGGTACAGCCAGAGAGTGAAACAGTTCTTGTCCCTGTTTGAAGTGTCTGTGTACATGTGAATGTGAACATGTGTATGAACGCTTTCACCTTTTAAAAAATCCCAACAATATGTGCACATGATAAGAAATCAAGTAGCAGAAAAGTCACAATGAAAAGCAGCAGAAGCTTTCCCTACTCCTTCCTCCATCGAGTCACACTTCCCAGCAGCGACCAGTTGTAAGCTTTTCTGTTTTATTTTCTGATGGTTTTTTACCCTAATTCTAAATAGCATTTTGGACCACTGTATCTTAAAATGGTGTCTATTGACTCCCTGGTTTGAAATATGAAGATTTAGTTCATTTCTACTTTCCTCAATTTCCCCTCCTACTCCAAGTTTTTTTTACCACTTCTATTTTAGTTCTTCTGTTACCTTGATATCCTTATGCAATACATGTAAACCTTGTTTTCTGATTCCATCAACTTTAGATAGTATCTTTTTGTGCTTGAATATGTAAGATAATAATGACTGAAATTTATTGGGTATTTACTATGTGCCAGACACTGTTCTAAGCATTTTACATGGATTATCTTATTTACTCCTTATAGCAACTCTATCAGGTATCATTCCTAAATTATGATGAGAAAAGTAAAGGATGACTTGCCCCAGGTCACAAGGGTGGTAAGGTGGCAGAGGGACCAGGCAGGCTGAATCCAGACCCACAAAGCTCCACTGTTTCCCATATGAGGGTACTATCTTCCCACCTTCTCTTCTCCCCACTTCCATTCCCATCTTCTACCAATCAGATCTTCACTTTTACAGTGTTAAGATAATATTTATAACCTGTCATATAATCATATTTAAATATTCAGCTGTTTTCCTTAAAGGTCAGCTCTAAAGGTTGAAAATCAGTAAGTACAATTATATATTGTGATTATGTAAATACCATTCCCAGCAGAACCAAGAAGTGTGCCAGGGTTACGTTTTCTTCTCAATCTCTTGAAATATTTGAAGTCCTTCCTTCGTTCATTTCTTCATTTATATGCTGAGGAAACAGTTTTGAAAGCTTACTAAGTTTTGGGATTTGGAGAGAGGAGGTAGAGATGAATACAGTAAGAAATACAGTGTTGTCCAGCCCCGTGCCTCTGCCCTTAGGGATTTATGTATAGAATTTATAGTATACCTGGGGTCAAAGAAGGCTTTGAGGAGAAGAGGGAGTATAAACTGGACCTTAAAGGATGATGAGAATTTGAAAAGGGGAATGATACAAAATGAGCAAAATGATAGGAAAAATAAATCCCATCTCTAAGAGATGAGATTGCTAAGTTGCCTTCTTCGTGTAAGTGGTTTGCACTAGACAAGTGTGTCGACGAAAATTCAATTAACAAACAAGCTAAGAAGAAAAAAAAATTTTATTCAAGCCAAATTGAGGATTATAACTTGGGGACAAAGTCTCATAAGCTCTGAGAACGCTTTGACTGGTCAGAAGGTAGACATGCAGTTTTACACATTTTTGGGACAAAGAATTATGAATTATATTGACAGATTAACATTATACATAAAGTTCATCAGAGATGTTTTGGTCAGGTATGCACATACAGAGTGAGCCTTTAGGTCAATGCGACCCCTGTACAGGATGAAAAAGTAATATTAATCTTAAAAATAACAACTCTGGCATCAGGAAAAAGGGACCATTTTTCTCCAAGGTTGATTATATCTTCCTGCCTTAAGGAGGTCTCGTTAATATATAGTGCGGATGCACATGGCATGTTGAAAAAGGCCCATCACAAATGGGGGCATGTGTGTTTCAATTCTGACTTAGTTTGATCGTCCTGCCATAGAGAAATTTATGATTTTTCCTCATTATTCCCCCCACCTTTGGAGCATAAATCTTTCAATAGAAAGCGTTACGTGACCAAACATTTGGTCCCTTGCTGCCAGGGTGGTTTCTCACCTGCCCTGAATCCATGATGTTCCTCTAAGCTGGGACTTAACAGCCCAGTTTTTTCTTTCTTTTTCTGGGGGTTATACTAGTAGAATGCTTGGCAAGGACTGGATTGTCAATTCTAGGATGTCCAGTAAGACTTATGCCGATTTTATCCTATATGTGCATTGTGTGTGTCCATTATCTTAAATAGAACTATAGATACGATCAGTAGTTTCAAATCGTTTAAGCATTATTATTTTAGTTGGAGTTTTGAACATACATTGAAAAGCACAGGGATTATTTCTCTATAAATGATGTAAAACACAATCAATATAGCCAACAACAACAATAGTAAAATCATGGACAGAGATTAAACCATAAATGCCAGCACTAAATTAGTTACCTGAGATTTCATTTAGATTAGGAAGGGGATCCTTCAATACAGAGATTTGATTTTTCATGTGTCATTAGATGAGCCATATTAGAGGGCTCATCTGATACGAAAATGCAACATTCAGTTTGGATTAGAGCATAAATTCCCCGTCGTAAAGCTGCTTTAAAATTAAGAGCCATTCAGTTATGTGATATTGTTTCCCTCATCATAGAACTTTAGAATTGAGTAAAATTAATCGAATGTAGTCAACAAGCAGAGAAGGATATGTTGATGGGGAAACACTTTGTAGATTGTGCACTTGATCAATCATCTCAGTCTGCTGTACAATCGTTGTACACCAATGCTTTTGGTAGTAAAGTTGAAGCAAGCGGTGATACATGCCATGTGTAACTTGACAGCTAGGAAAAGAATAATGATACATATTATGAAATACATATTATTTCTGAATACATATTATTTCTGAATACATATTATTTCTGCTCTGCTTTAGAAATGATTATTATTTTTATGAAAATAATAATCATTTCTAAAGCAGAGCAGAAAAGGTTGCCTAGTTCTGAAGGGAGCCAAATAAACAGATCATTTAAAGGGTCAGTCTTTCTTACATCTTGTAACCATTTTGCGTTTTGGAAAATTTTTTCTAAGAGCATCTCAACTTCTCCAGAGTTGTTGATATAAGTGCAACGAACAGTGTGAGCAATAGTAAAAACACCCCCTTTTTTTGCCATTAGAAAATCTAAGGCGATTTTGCTACCTAATGCTAGTTGGGCTAAGGGATTTAGGGATGTCTGTTGTGCTGCAATGCTTTTTGCAGTCTCTTTAGCCATTTGACCAATGATGGCTGGTAGATTTCTGTGCCTATCCCAGTTTACATATACTCCTGCACTAGGAACAAATATTCCCCAAAGATTTTGCCACCAGGTATCTTGGTATCCTGCTAGTATGGATGGATCTCTTGACTTTATTGAGAAGAGAATGGAGGTCCATCTGTCTCTTGGTATATACACAGTGGGGTAACATAACATCCCAGTAAGCATAAACTTTCTACCTGCTAGCTGCTAAGATATTTATATGCCCATCCTTGGGAAGGTAGGTCAATTCCAATATCACATATGGAGACAAAACCTGGGGGAGCACAAATGATTCCTCTCAGAGTGCTCTCATTGATAGGTTCATCAACTGGGAGTTTTGTTAACACAGATTAAATCATGGGTCACTTTTTTTTGCAAGTTTTCCGAAATCTATTTGTAGGATATTGGATGTGGGAGAGTTGCTGGCATAAGTGACTTGTATTTTTCTCTTTAAGATGCTTGTTAATCAAGTAAGGGACAGAGTGGTCCTAGGGTAAGTTGTGTCCAGTCTCTAAGGACTTAGGATAGTGTCAAAGAAAGGATGGACATATTAATAAGTTGGAGAATTTGGACCTGAAAGGTTAGGCCAGAGGGAAGCCAATCTAAGTAAACGATAATATTAGGAACATCTGAAATCAGTGATAGGAATTACAAGGGGTCTAAATCAGCCTCGAATTGAATGAGGAATTTGATAACATCCAACAATGTTAGATTGTCCCTGGTAGCCATACTTTGTGATAACTTTACTAAAGAGTTTTCTTTCCATCCGAAACACTCGGGCAAAAACACAGCTAGAAATCAATCAATAACTTTCAATTTTGATAGACAAGTATTTGGTAAATAGCACAATTTGAGAGAGTAAGATAGGTCTTAAAGGCCTGGTCTGGACTCTTAGGTTAGCTGTCTACCACTGTTGTCTTCTCATACGGGGTTGGTGGTAGCTGTCTTAGTCCAAGCCAGGTGTCAGGAACAGTCCAAGCCAGGTGTCAGGAGAGGAGGCCTTTTTAGGTGAGAAATGTGAATCCGAGAGCTTAGTCCTTTAAGTTTTGCAGCACAGGGATTTGTTTGTAATACCTGTTATGCTCCCTTCCAACATGGCTGTAAAGAGTCCTTTATTTGATGTTTTTTTCCAATAGATAAAATTTCTAGGTTGTAACCTGTGGTCCTTAAGGTCTTTGTCTCCTGGGAGCTCACTGTGGAAGGAATCAGTTGCTAATATCTCATTTTCTTTAAGCACTTTGATGAATCCCTGACAGTAATATAAAATATCCCCTTGAAGAAGTGCTGGTTCATACGTAACTTTATCTAAGTGCATAGGTCACCCATTATTTTAAAAGGAGGCAATTCATGTTTATCAAAAGGGGTAGACCTAAGGTTGAGGAGTACCAAGGGAAGAGCTTTCGGCCATGGAAGATTAAAAGCCTCTGAAAATTTAGCCAATTGTGCTTTAGTACTACTAGTGGTCCTTTCTACCAACCCTGAGGATTAAGGGTGATAAACACAGTGAAAATGCTGCATTATCAGCCAAATCTTACAAATGGATTTAATAGTCTGTCCAGGAAAATAGGCTCCTTAGTTGCTATGCAACTCAGAAGGAATTCCTCAAACTGGAATTATTCTTTCCATAGCAGTTTGCCTACTGTTTCTGAAGCCACCTCTTGAGGCTGCAAAAGAAATTTCTTACGTTTCATCAGAATCATGTTTAAGTAGAGGGCATTCTCAAAATTGGGCAGGGGCAAGGCTTAAGGCATCTTGTTTAGCTGCAGCATCAACTGACTGATTCCCTTTGGCGTCCACTGAATCAGACTTGAAATGTCCAGGTATTTTAATGATAGCCAGCTGTCTGGGAAATTGAGTGGAGTCTAATAGTTTTGAAACTATCTGCCCATTTCTTATGGTCTGGACAGAAGAGGTGAGAAATCCTCTTTGTTTCCATAGCATTCCAAAATCATGAGCCACTCCAAAGCCTAGTGACTGTCACTATAAATATCTATTTGATCCTTGGATAATTGGCAAGTCCTAATTAATAAAATCAGTTTAGCTTGTTGAGTCAATGTGATGTCTGGTAAATAAGAACTTTCAATTATTTATACCAGTTTCAATTATTTATACCGTCAGGGTTATTGTGCACCCAGTTTGATAATGCCCCTTGTCATCCTTTAAATAGAATCCATCCCTAAACCAAATTAAATCAGTATTATCAATGGTAATTCCTGTAAGTCAGTCCTAGGAGTAAGAAGTTAGGCAGTTAGCATAATGTGGTCATGGTTGTCATCATCTTGAGGTGCTGGAAGCAAAGTTTCGGGGTTACAGTGATTACATGGAACAAAAATAATATTGGGTGAAGAGAGTAACAATACCTCATAAGAAGCCAGTTGACTCACAGAATAGTGCTGAGTAAGGTGAGAATTTATAAGAGATTGAACTGAGTGAGGAACATTAATAATTAGAAAAAAACCCATTACAAATTCTTCAGTAGCTTTGCATAAGAGAGCTGTCACTGAAATAGTTCTCATACAGGGTGGGAGACCTTTTGCCACCTAATCTAACTGCTGACTATAATATTCTGTGGATCGATGCTGGTCGCCATACCTCTGAATTAGTACACCCAGGGTGTTTCCTTTTCCTTCAAGCCCAGAGAGAAAAAAAATGGTAATTTATAATTAGGATGGCCTAATGCTGGAGCCTGAGTCAATGCAGAGTTTTAAAGTGTCTACAGCCTTTTCTCCTTCTGCCTTCCATTCAGTGGGTCTGCTTGGTCAGATTTAAGTAATGCACAGAGAGGTTGGGCAATAAGGGGAAAACTAGGTACCTAATTCCTACAATATCTGGTTAGACCCAGAAATCCCCTTAGTTGCTTCTTTGTTTTGGGAAGTGAGAAAGCTAGGATTCCCTTAATTCTACCAGGATCAATTAACTATTCTTCCTTAGATACCAAATGACCTAAATATTTCATAATTGCTTAACAGAATTGTAGTTTGTCTTTGGAAACCTTAGTTCCCTTAGAGGCTAACTGGTGTAACAGATGGGTGGTATCTCTTTGGGAGCCTGTTCAGTTCCAGAACACAAAAGCAAATCATCTACATATTGAATTAAAGCAGAGCCATTAGTAAAGTGTACATCAGCCAAATCAGCTTGAAGTATTTGAGAAAAATAAGTAGGGCTTTCAGTATAGCCTTGTGGCATAACCGTCCAGGTATACTGACCATCTTCCCACATAAAGGCAAAGAGCTATTGGCTTTCTTCTTCCACTGAAATACTAAATAACATATTACCTGGAAAACAACAGGTGGCTGCTGGAATGGCTGAGAGCAGGGTGTGAGGATTAAGAACCACAGAGTTGTAAGGGATCACAACGTTATTCACAGTGCTCACATCCTAAACAAATCTCCAGTCTTTTCCATTTTACTTTCTTACCGGTAAAATGGGTGTATTGCAAGGACTGGTACAAGAAATTACAAGTCCCTTCTCAAGGGATTCCTGAATAATAGGTCTTATTCCATTTAATGCCTCTGGTTTAAGTGGAGATTGTCACATATTGTATAGAAGCTTGGAGTTATCGATAGTTAGGAGTGGCTGTCTTAATTTCCCCAGTATCTAATTTCTCAGGCACTCATAATAGTAAATTGTTAATTTCCTCCTGACCTGTTTGAGTTTTTGTTTTTATAACCAACAATTTCCTAGTAATCTGATCTGTATCTACCTCTTCTAAATCTAAAGTCATTTCACCCTTAGGTGAAAAAGCAATATGGGCATTATATACCTCTAAAAGGACTCACCCTATCATATGAATTGGAGCGTATTTCACCAAAAGAAACACATGTTTTCCTGTGATAGTTCCTAGCTGAACTAATTTAAAAACTCACATAGGAAAATTTGAAACCTCTACCATTTGAATTGATTGTTTACTCGTAGGGAAAGGGCAATGAATAAGGACTTTTGCCAATCCATTCTCTTTGGGAAGACTTTTGGTTTAGCCTGATATAAGTTGTGGGCAATTTCTCTACATTTCTGGTGGTCTGCAGCCTCATGTTTATGAAAACCTTCCATAGGCGTCTTTTTTTTTTTTTTTTTTTTTTTTTGCGGTATGCGGGCGTCTCACTGTCGCGGCCTCTCACATTGCAGAGCACAGGCTCCGGACGCACAGGCTCAGCGGCCATGGCTCACGGACCCAGCCGCTCTGCGGCATGTGGGATCTTCCCAGACCGGGTCACGAACCCGTGTCCCCTGCATCGTCAGGCAGACTCTCAACCACTGAGCCACCAGGGAAGCCCCATAGGCGTCTTTAATTTCCCTCTTTGAGTTATTCAGACTTGTACAAGCTGGTACAAGTCTGAATATCCAGGCTCCTAAGTTCTTACTGTAAGATCTAATCCTTTAGTAAACCCCAAAGGATCCTGTAAAGGATCTGGAAAATCCTTAGTGAGTCCTGCCTTAGTCCAAGGAGTATAGGTAAGAGTGGGTTCCCCTCTGCTTGTGGGCTTCTCCTTAAAGGGAGCCGCTATTACCTTGGGCTGCTTTCATTTTCTCCCTTGGACTCAAGAGATTTTTCTTCTGGTGTTAGAGGAGGGAGAGCGGGAAGGTCAGGGATAGGGAAAGGAGAGGATACAGAGGAGGAGAGGGGGAGGGGGAGGAAGAATGGCTTCTGAGGTTTTTTTCTAATTTTGCCACCATTACTAATAATTTTCAGTTTGTCTCATTCAGTCAAGCCGTTGATTATTTCCTCATGTTGAGGCTTCCAGGTACCAATTAAAAATGCCTCCCATTCTGGTTGTTTGATTCTATAGCTGGCTTTTTCTAATTGAGTGTACAAATAAACCAGTTTAGGTAAATCCGAAGTGCCTCATTTTGGCCATCTCAGGGACAAGTTATCTTTGGTCAGATCTTCCTATTTAGTTAAATACTTGCAAGTGTTAATCCCATAGGTGTTATGCATAAACCCAACTGGCATTCTCATATGTGGCTGTCTGTCAGGTTGCTGTACAGCCTTTGAAGCATGCTTTCCCATTATTAGGTAGCCTAATTCAGATATGATCTGCATACCTTTTTAAGCACAATGTGATGGATTGGTTGTGTGCTGCTTCTGAGTCTAGCTCTCCAAGGAGTTACCCTGGGTTGGTTTGATTCTATTACGTCTCAGTTTCTTCATCCAGCAGTCTAAAAGCACTGTGGGTTCTCTGAGCACTAGGTGATGAGCCTCGGTCACGTTCCCTGGAAGAGCAGTGTTTACCTAATGGTTGTAGTGGGGTTCTCTGTGGGACCACTGTACATCACCAGGATTAATCCTCAGGCACTTCCACTAGGTTCTCAGTCATCTGAGGATGCTTTGTGGCAGAAAGTTTTTGCTTTTTTCGAAGAAGCAAGTGTCCCTTTTCTTCAGAGCTGAGCAGGCTCAGTCTCCCATTTCACTAGCAAATGATTTGTTCAGACCATGTATCAACTTGTCTTTCAATTTAAGCCAAATTTAACAAAGATTAGCAAAGTATGTTTTCCTAGCTGCCTGCCTAGATCCCACTAGGTCCCCGCCTAGGAAAATGCACTGGTGCCCCGGAAGACTTCAAGTAAAAACAACTCAAACAAAACTTTTAGGATTGTCACTTAAACAATGAGATCCTTATATCAGGAGAACTCACCAGAATACCTGAGAGATACCGAGAGGTTGGTGGGGCTCAGTGGGCCTGTGCTGGTACTGAGCACAGCTTCCAGGCATCCTCCAGGTGTCCTCTGGTGGGTGTCTCTGATGTTCTGCTGACTACACCATGCAAACGTCTACAAAATCCAATCAACAATCAAGCTAAGAAGAAAAAGAGAGAATTTTATTCAAGCCAAACCAAGGATTATAACCCAGGAGACAGATTATCAAAAGCTGTGAAAACTGTTCCACTGGTTAGGTGCTAGAGATAACAGTTTTATACATTTTTGAGACAAAGAATTATGTATTATATTGACAGGTTCACATTGTACATAAAGTTCATCAGAGATGTTTTGGTCAGGTATGTACATACAGAGCGAGCCTTTATAGGTCAACGTGACCCCTGTTCAAGATGAGAAAGAAATGTTAATCTTAAAAAATACAGTGCTGGTGTCAGAAGTAAAGGACCATATTTCTCAAAGATTGATTAGAGCCTCCTGCCTTGAGGAGGTCTGGTTAATGTATAATGTGCATGCACGTTGTAGGTTGGGAAAGGCCCGTCACAAATGGGGGCATGTTATGTGTGTTTCAATTATGACTTAGTTTGATTGTCCTGCCATAGAGAAATTTATGACTTTTCCTTGTCAAGTGGCAGGTATAATTAGATTCTGATCCTATGTGGCTTGAAGAACTGATGAAAATTTCCACGTAGAAATCAGTGGGTGATTAGAAATGTGATCAGAAATTCATGAAAAATTCAGTGTTGGAAATCACATTAAAAGGTGATAAAGTCATGACAGTGGATAAGTCTGCTAAGAGAAAGTAGAGATCAGAAAGAGGAAGGAAAGGAAAAGGGAATAGATAGCTCAGGACATGGGGAGGACCCCAAGAATATGACAGCAGCCAAGGAGTGATCAGGAACAGCAAACGAAAGATCTATGAAGTTGATGACTGAGAAAAATCCATTGGATTAGTGGCTCAGATTACACCTTTTAGAGACCACTTAGCCTCAGAAGAAGGTGAAGGCTGAAACCACACTGCAGAGAGCTAAGAGAGCACATATGTGATTAGTTAAGGGAAAACAGCTAATGGAGAATGTAGACAACTGTTTCCAGGAGCTTGCTGTTAAAAGGAAGAAGAAAAACAGGACAGTGGTTGGGGAGGGAGTGTGTGGCCAGAGGTTGAAGAAAAGCTTTTATTACAGTAGAACAAACTTGAACATATTGGTGAACAAGGGAAAAGTGAGGAAATGACAGAGGAGTGAGATTCTGAAGGAGGCACATGGAAATAGGGTAGAAGTTTAGCTTTGGAGATAAGCCCACAAAATATGCCTTGTGTGTTTTTCCTAAGTGCATTGGAGACCCACTGGAGGATATACAGCAAGAATGTGACGTGATCCAATTTGCATTTTGAGAATACCATTGTGCTGTATGGAGGCTAGATTAAGCAGGAGACAGCAGTGCTTATCTTAAATATACACACCCAATACTGGTATTAGAAATGTGATCAGTGGATTTTTCAGTGTATTCCAGAGTGGTGAGTGGGTTGGGGGAGTCATAACTTGAAACCTGAAGCTCTAGAATCCCCTTCCACGTTTCTTAAGTTCCAGAGTGCTATGTCTAAGTAAGTGGCTTCTGTAAGTGCTGATGTAGAGTGTTACCTAACAGTGGACTTCGACAGCAGACAGTTTTGGATACAGTTCTTCGTTCTGCCATTTACAAATCGTGTGATCTGAATTACCTCTCTGAGACTCAAATTCCTTCTCTGGAAACTGCAGATAAAAACTGCTTACCTCATTGTATTTTTATGAGTACTAATGAAATATGATCAGTCTCTCAACAGCAGTCATACAAGGAACCTCTTTATTATTTTTCCACATTTTTTCACAATTTTTTATACTGTCTCAATTTTGAAAACGTAATATATATTCATCTTAAAAGGACATGAATAAGAAAAATAAGGTAAGTGCAAGAGGTAGAAAGTTCCATAACTTCCAAAAGAAAGAGCAGCAGAAAAAGAAGAAGCTAGAAGGGTGAGATCAAGCCAGAGATAAGTGGGTCTGGGGCTAGTGTGACAGGTCCCAAGATGAAGACAACAGCAGGAAGATAGGAGCAGAGTGGCAGCGGGAGCCTGGGTATCTGGCAGCCTGGGAGTGGCTGGAGGGAGGCGAGCTGGTGATGGAAATCTATAGACTGGTATAGAGACTGACAGAGGGTGACTGTAGTATAGAGGCTCTGCCACTGACAGAGGGTGACTGGGCGAGGGGGCTGTGGCTAGAAAGACTGACTGGGAAAAACCTTGGGGGACTTAGAGAGGGGAGGAGCCTGAGGAGAGCATGCAGGGAATGGGAAGTTTGAGAGGCCAAGATTAAGGCAAGATGGTGGATTTAGAGAAGCGAGGCTTGAGGGGATAGTGCAGGTGGGTCTTGAAAGAAAAAATATTTATTTTAAAAAAGGAAGTGAAGTCTCAGATTCCAAGAAGCATAAGTTAAGGTGACAATTTTGCCACTTTTATTATGCAGTAAGTCCCCTACACACGAACATTCTAGTTGCAAACTTTCAAAGATGCGAATGTGCGTTTGCATGTCCAATCACATAAGTTAGTTCACGTGTCTGGTGTACACTGTCACGTGCGTGCATCCTCTATGAGTGGTTGTGCTTTTGTGTACTTTATAGAGTACAGTAGTACAGTATCTTTATTTCAAGCCCAGGATGTCCGGAAGCACGTGTAAAAGCAGCAGTGATGTAGCTGGTACAGTACTACCCAGACATCACTGGATCATTTTTTCAAGAGAGTAGATAGAATTGAATCCAGCAAGGAACCAGAACCTGTGCCATCCGCGTCAGGCGTGAGTGAAATTGCAGCTTGCCCTCTGTCTCCTATTGCTGGTGATCCTTCAGCTCTACCATCTCCCACTTCCCCTCCCTCCTCCAGTCAGTAACTCTTCTTGCCTGTTCACTCGATGCCGGCCCCTGTATGCCAGCTGTTGTACTGTACTACTGTACTTTTCAAGGTACTGTACTGTGAGATTAGGAATGTTTTCTTTATTTGTTGTTTGTTTTTTATGTATTATTTGTGTGAAAAGTATTATAAACCTATTACAGTATGGTACTATATAGCCGATTCCTATTGTGTTAGTTGGGTACCTAGGCTGACTTTGTTGGACTTACAAACAAATTGGATTCACGAACGTGCTCTCGGAATGGAACTCGTTTGTATGTAGGAGACTTACTGTATCCTGTTTGACCTGGGTACAATTGAGGGTAAGACAGTTAGCTCTGAAAAGTCCGAGGCAGCTCAAGAAAGGAGTAACAGCAAAATGGCAGGGAAATGGATAGGGTCAAAATGAGACCCCTCCCTGTGGATGGGCCTGGAGAATGGTTCAGGGAGGCTCTTGCGAGGAAAATGATTCTTCCTATTTACTCTCTCAGTTGCTTCATATCTTTCTTGGAATGCAGCACGGCCTAAAGAATAATGTATAATCAGTCCATTGTGGCTTCAGAGAAGGTGGCCTTATTGCCATCAGGAAGAGATCAGCTTAAAATGTAACAAAGGAGGTCTTTAGAACTCATTAGCTACTAAAAATCAACTATTTACCAGATAATGAAGGAGTCTTTTAATGTCCTTTGTTCATAACCACTCAAATTTCAGAGAATTTCTATCAAAAGTTCCAAATCTCATTGCTGGCTGTCATACGCTGAGATATGTGCTAATAGCTGCCTTCTGATTGTCTGTGGCTGATTGGTTTAGCTGATTCCCAGGCCACCTTTACCTTGTTTGGCAGCCTCAATTTCCTTAATAAGAAAGCACGTTAGTTAAAGAGTTTGCTTTTTATTGAGACATGGCACTTATATGACAATGTCTTATCAACTAAAGAGCCTAATAGCAGTGATTACCTTTTACAAAGATTGATTTAGTCTCCTATTTATGTGAGTGATTTCCTGGATCAGGCCAAGAATCACAATATTGTGAACTTGGTTCACAAATCACACAAGTTATTTTAGAACAAGAAAGGTATTGGGATGCTTTAAATTGCAAATTTATTTTGATCATTAAAAAGTACTGGGCAAAATTACTACTGGGTAAATGCCATAGAATTTCCACAGGACATTACCTCTTCTCTACTCTACTAGTGGAGTGTTGAACACAAGGGCTTTGGAGTTAAATGGCCTGGGTCCAAAGCTGTGTCAAGCACTTATGTCAATTAGTTAAGTTCTGTTGCCTCAGTTTCCCCATTTGTAAAATGAGGATAATTAAAATACCTCCTACCTTGAAGAGTTATAGCTAGATCAAGTGACATGGTATGTGATAGGGCCTGGCATATAAGTACTCAGTGTATATTAGTCATTACTCTTACTGATAGTGACCGATGTTAGCAGCAGCATCAGAGGAAACATTGCCAAATCTGATTAAGATTTTCAGAAATATCTTCCAGTATATTTGGAGCTGCTTATGAACTTTGAGACTATTTTGATGAAATCCTTAAATAAGAATCAGCAAGTATCCGTCGAAAGCCACTTAGATTTTTACTACTGGGGTTCATGTTCTTCATAAACTAAGATAGTCCTTTGTTTTTCCTGAGAGTTAGTTGCAGATTGCCCTGCTGAAGTATCCATGAGTTCTTTATCTCTGTGACATCATGATGTTTTCAGGGAAACCTCACGCCTATGCCAGCTGCTTCTGTATGCTGCAGCAGATAATAAGACCAGAAGATCTTATGGTCTGGCAACCTTTCTCACACCTCCTTTGCTGTGAAATGATTGGATGCAGTATTTGTGGCATTAAACTGAGGCATATTAAAAATTGTAAGAGCTTACTTGCACAAAACTAGATTCCAGTGGACCAGTGCCAAAGCAGAAATGGTTAGCAGCACTCCACTGACAGACTCCGGGGTGGGGACAGGTTGGGAGGGGGTACTTTTATAGAGAAGAGGTAGAAGCAAAGTGAGGAAGTTATTTGACTGGTTATAGTTTTAGCCATTGCATTGTTTGGGCCAGACTTGTTGGCTGTTTGTGATTGGTTGTCCTTAGGTTTCCATTTCTTAACCTTGAGGCATTTATAGGCTTAAGCTTTGGTTTGCTTATGTAGGCTGCTAAGTTAATAGAACCGCCTCAGACTAATGGCCTCCTTGTTTAACTCATTTGACAGTGGGAATTTATTAAAGGATTTTTGGCAGTTCAAAGAATTGTTGCAAGGGCTGTAGAAATAAATAGACTTGTAAACTTCTCAGAAGACAACACCCACAATTTAGTCACAGAATCATGTCAGAATTGTGACCTTACAATTGTGACCTCTCAGTAACTAGCTAGATGCCTCTGCCTACACTATTATTTTTTGGGAAAAGAAAAAAAGCCACAGCTACCTGAAGGCTGGTTACCATGGAGTGCTGCTCACTTCTGAATCAAAGTCGTACATTAGCGCATGGATTAACAGAGCAGCTTAGCTGTGAGGGAGGCTGGGTATTTGAGTGTACGTTCTTTGGGGCAGTGGGACTGCAAACATGAGACAGTCATTCTGAAGACGATAAACAGCTACCGAATGACACAGTCCCAGGAGGCTCTCCCACTTCCCAGGATTCCAGAAAATTCCTTCTCGTGGAAGTCTTCTATAAACTGACTCTTGCCGAAGGAAACCTTCCTGATGCCCTAGACTACGCTGGGTTACCAGACGGTAATTCATAAGGGTGGGGGCATGTCTATTTCGCTCAGGGCTGTGTCCTTAGTATCTAACACAGGGTGCCTGGCACAGTAGCTATAAATTTGTTAAATGAATATAAGCTATTTATTCTGTAAATAAAAGCCTGTAATCCAGCCTAATATCACCACAACCAGACACCCAGGCCTGATTTATAATTAGGACATGTGAAATGCAGCCAGATTGGTAGATAATATGTATTTTGAGGATGTATTTTATCTCGAAATGATGCTAAATCACAAACTTGGGATGCCAGTCTATGTCAGGTAACTAGATCTTAGTTCAGCCCAACTGCTCAAGACACACAATATGCTGGCCATGCTTTTATACCATTTGGACTGTATTTTAAATTTCATATGTGAAAATCCCCCTCATACAGTAGCACAGCCCTCTTGACCTTACTGATTTTATGAAGCTGAGGTCAGTAGATCAAAGTCATAGAAACCAGCCAACGTTGATAATCCCACAAAAAACTACCAATAATACCAGTTATATTTATTAGGCTTGTTTTATAGTCGAAAAAGCACTTTCATATATATTATGCCATTGATCCTCAGAGCAATTCTGTACAGAAATCATGGCATGTATCAGCTCATTTCACACATGAGAAAACTGAAGCTCAGTGAGTTTAAGTCACTTGCTGGGATCTTAACAGTGACCAGGAGAAGGGTCAAGGGAGGGGTCTAACATTCCGGCTCTGTCCGGGGCATTCTCCATATTACGAGGCAGCTAGAGTGACACTGAGGCACAGACTGTGCCCATTCTGGAGAGATATGAGCAGGGATCCCTCTCCCCACAGGGGAGAACATCCCCCCTGGTCCAGTCCATCTAACATCACAGAGCACAGTCTGGCAGTGCCAGGCAGCACAGTGGCCAGCAGAACTGTTCCCTGGTCTCAACACACACTTGCAGAAGAGCAGCTAGTAGCTGGGAGGGTGAAGACAAACCCTGGCCTGCTGTGCACTGCTGCCCTGTCACTCTGAGGGGCTTTGTGCTCAGGTGGGACAGAGCCCGAAACAGGCCGGAAGGAACAAGGAGAGTGCTCCTGTGTGGCTCAGAGACCAAGTCAGCAAACATCTGATGCCTAATAAGCCAGGCTCTGTGCTAGTCATGGGGGTCCAGAGATGAGGAAAAAACTTCTGCTGCCTACAGTGTGTGTGTGTGTGTGTGTGTGTGTAGTGGGGAGGGTCATCCAACATAAGTTTCACCTTTTCATTTGGCGCATAGCAGCCAATAATATGTTTGTTTGTTTTTTTTTAACATCTTTATTGGAATATAATTGCTTTACAATCGTGTGTTAGTTTCTGCTTTATAACAAAGTGAATCAGCTATACATATACATATATCCCCATATCTCCTCCCTCTTGAGTCTCCCTCCCACCCTCCCTATCCCACCCCTCTAGGTGGTCACAAACCACTGAGCTGATCTCCAGTGCTATGCAGCTGCTTCCCACTAGCTATCTATTTTACATTTGGTAGTGTATATATGTCCATGCCACTCTCTCACTTTCTCACAGCTTACCCTTCCCCCTCCCCATATCCTCAAGTCCATTCTCTAATAGGTCTGCATCTTTATTCCCAACCTGCCTCTAGGTTCTTCATAACCTTTTTTTTTTTTTTTTTTAGATTCCATATATATGTGTTAGCATACGGTATTTGTTTTTCTCTTTCTGACTTACTTCACTCTGTATGACAGACTCTAGGTCCATCCACCTCACTACAAATAACTCAATTTCATTTCTTTTTACAGCTGAGTAATATTCCATTGTATATATGTGCCACATCTTCTTTATCCATTCATCTATCGATGGACACTTAGGTTGTTTCCATGTCCTGGCTATTGTAAATAGAGCTGCAATGAACATTGTGGTACATGACTCTTTCTGAATTATGGTTTTCTCAGGGTATATGCCCAGTAGTGGAACTGCTGGGTCATATGGTAGTTCTATTTGTAGTTTTCTAAGGGACCTCCATACTGTTCTCCATAGTGGCTGTATCAATTATATTCCCACCAACAGTGCAAGAGGGTTCCCTTTTCTCCACACCCTCTCCAGCATTTATTGTTAGTAGATTTTTGGAGGATGGCCATTCTGAATGGTGTGAGATGGTACCTCATTGTAGTTTTGATTTGCATTTCTCTGATGATTAGTGATGTTGAGCATTCTTTCATATGTTTGTTGGCAATCTGCATATCTTCTTTGGAGAGATGTCTATTTAGGTCTTCTGCCCATTTTTGGATTGGGTTGTTTGCTTTTCCTGATATTGAGCTGCATGAGCTGCTTGTAAATTTTCGAGATTAATCTTTTGTCAGTTTTTTCATTTGCAAATATTTTCTCCCATTCTGAGGGTTGTCTTTTCATCTTGTTTATGGTTTCCTTTGCTGTGCAAAAGCTTTTAAGTTTCATTAAGTCCCATTTGTTTATTTTTGCTTTTATTTCCATTTCTCTAGGAGGTGGGTCAAAAAGGATCTTGCTGTGATTTATGTCATAGAGTGTTCTGCCTACATTTTCCTCTGAGAGTTTGATAGTGTCTGGCCTTACATTTAGGTTTTTAATCCATTTTGAGTTTATTTTTGTGTATGGTGTTAGGGAGTGTTCTAATTTCATTCTTTTACATTCTTTTACATGGTGTTAGGGAGTGTTCTAATTTCATTCTTTTATGGTGTTAGGGAGTGTTCTAATTTCATTCTTTTACATGTAGTGTTCTAATTTCATTCTTTTACATTCTTTTACATGGTGTTAGGGAGTGTTCTAATTTCATTCTTTTATGGTGTTAGGGAGTGTTCTAATTTCATTCTTTTACATGTAGCTGTCCAGTTTTCCCAGCACCACGTATTGAAGAGGCTGTATTTCTCCATTGTATATTCTTGCCTCCTTTAACCAAAATAAGGAGACCATATGTGCGTGGGTTTATCTCTGGGCTTTCTATCCTGTTACATTGATCTATATTTCTGTTTTTGTGCCAGTACCATACTGCCTTGATTTCTGTAGCTTTGTAATATAGTCTGAAGTCAGGGAGCCTGATTCCTCCAGCTCTGTTTTTCTTTCTCAAGATTGGTTTGGCTATTTGGGGTCTTTTGTGTTTCCATACAAATTGTGAAATTTTTAGTTCTAGTTCTGTGACAAATGCCGGTGGTAGTTTGATAGGGATTGCATTGAATCTGTAGATTGCTTTGGGTAGAAGAGTCATTTTTGCAATGTTGATTCTTCCAATCCAGGAACATGGTATATCTCTCCATCTATTTGTATCAACTTTAATTTCTTTCATCAGTGTCTTATAGTTTTCTGCATACAGGTCTTCTGTCTCCTTAGGTTTATGTCTAAGTATTTTAATCTTCTTGTTGCAATGGTAAATGGAAGTGTTTCCTTAATTTCTTTTTCAGACTTTTCATCATTAATGTATAGGAATGCAAGAGATTTCTGTGCATTAATTTTAGATCCTGCTACTTTACTAAAATTCATTGATTAGCTCTAGTAGTTTTCTGGTAGCATCTTTAGGATTCACTATGTATAGTATCATGTCATCTGCAAACAGTGACAGCTTTGCTTCTTCTTTCAGGTTTGGATTCCTTTTATTTCTTTCTCTTCTCTGATTGCTGTGGCTAAAACTTTCAAAAGTATGTTGAATAATAATGGTGAGAGTGGGAAACCTTGTCTTGTTCCTGATCCTAGTGGAAATGGTTTCAGTTTTTCACCATTGAGGACAATGTTGGCTGTGGGTTTGTCATATATGGTCTTTATTATGTTGAGGAAAGTTCCCTCTATGCCTACTTTCTGGAGGGCTTTTATCATAAATGGGTGTTGAATTTTGTCAAAAGCTTTTTCTGCATCTATTGAGATGATCATATGGTTTTTATTCTTCAGTTTGTAAATATGCTGTATCACATTGATTGATTTGCATATATTGAGGAACCCTTGCATTCCTGGAATAAACCCCTCTTGATTACAGTTTATGATCCTTTTAATGTGCTGTTGGATTCTGTTTGCTAGTATTTTGTTGAGGATTTTTGCATCTATGTTCATCAGTGATATTGGCCAGTAGTTTTCTTTCTTTGTGACATCTTTGTCTGGTTTTGGTATCAGGGTGATGGTGGCCTCGTAGAATGAGTTTGGGAGTGTTCCTCCCTCTGCTATATTTTGGAAGAGTTTGAGAAGGATAGGTGTTAGCGCTTCTCTAAATGTTTGATAGAATTCGCCTATGAAGCCATCTGGTCCTGGGCTTTAGTTTGTTGGAAGATTTTTAATCACAGTTTCAATGTCAGTGCTTGTGATTGGTCTGTTTATATTTTCTATTTCTTCCTGGTTCAGTCTCGGAAGGCTGTGCTTTTCTAAGAATTTGTCTATTTTTTCCAACTTGTCCATTTTATTGGCATATTGTTGCTTGTAGTAATCTTTCATGTTCCTTTGTATTTCTGCAGTGTCAGTTGTTAGTTCTCCTTTTTCATTTCTAATTCTATTGACTTGAGTCTTCTCCTTTTTTATCTTGATGAGTATGGCTAATGGTTATCAATTTTGTTTATCTTCTCAGAAAATCAGCTTTTAGTTTTATTGATCTTTGCTATTGTTTCCTTCATTTCTTTTTCATTTATTTATGATCTGATCTTTATGATTTCTTTCCTTCTAACTTTGGGGTTTTTTTGTTCTTCTTTCTCTAATTGCTTTAGGTGTAAGGTTAGGTTGTTTATTTGAGATGTTTGTTGTTTCTTGATGTAGGATTGTATTGCTATAAACTTCCCTCTTAGAACTGCTTTGGCTGCATCCCATAGGTTTTGGATCATCGTGTTTTTGTTGTCCTTTGTTACTAGGTATTTTTTGATTTCCTCTTTGATTTCTTCAGTGAGCTCTTGATTATTAAATAGCGTATTGTTTAACCTCCATGTGTTTGTATTTTTTACAGATATTTTTCCTGCAATTGGTATCTAGTCTCACAGCATTGTGGTCAGAAAAATACTTGATACGATTTCAGTTTTAAATTTACCAAGGCTTGTTTTGTGACTGGAGATAGAATCTATCCTGGAGAATGTTCCATGAGCAGTTGAGAAGTAAGTGTATTCTGTTGATTTTGGATGGAATGTCCTATAAATATCAATTAAGTCCATCTTGTTTAATGTATCATTTAAAGCATGTGTTTCCTTATTTATTTTTATTTTGGATGATCTGTCCATTGGTGAAAGTGGGGTGTTAAAGTCCCCTACTATGATTGTGTTACTGTCGATTTCCCCTTTTATGGCTGTTAGCATTTGCCTTATGTTTTGAGGTGCTTCTGTTTTGGGTGAATAAATATTTACAATTGTTCTATGTTCTTCTTGGATTGATCCCTTGATCATTATGTAGTGTCCTTCTCTGTCTCTTGTAATAGTCTTTATTTTAAAGTCTATTTTGTCTGATATGAGAATTGCTAGTTCAGCTTTATTTTGATTTCCATTTGCATGGAATATCTTTTTCCATCCCCTCACTTTCAGTCTGTATGTATCCCTAGGTCTGAAGTGGGTCTCTTGTATTTGTTTTGTTTTGTTTTACATCTTTATTGGAGTATAATTGCTTTACAATGATGTGTTATTTTCTGCCTTATAACAAAGTGAATCAGTTATACATATATACATGTTCCCATATCTCTTCCCTCTTGCGTCTCCCTCCCTCCCACCCTCCTTATCCCACCCCTCTAGGTGGTCACAAAGCACCGAGCTGATCTCCCTGTGCTATGCGGCTGCTTCCCACTAGCTATCTATTTTACGTTTGGTAGTGTATATATGTCCATGCCACTCTCTCGCTTTGTCACAGCTTACCCTTCCCCCTCCCGATATCCTCAAGTCCATTCTCTAGTAGGTCTGTGTCTTTATTCCCATCTTACCCCTAGGCTCTTCATGACATTTTTTTCCCCTTAAATTCCATATATATGTGTTAGCATATGGTATTTGTCTTTCTCTTTCTGACTTACTTCACTCTGTATGACAGACTCTAGGTCCATCCACCTCATTACACATAGCTCAATTTCGTTTCTTTTATGGCTGAGTAATATTCTTGTAGACAGCATATATACAGGTCTTGTCTTTGTATCCATTCAGCCAGTCTGTGTCTTTTGGTTGGAGCATTTAATCCATTTACATTTAAGGTAATTATTGATATGTATGTTCCTATTACCATTTTCTTAATTGTTTTGGGTTTGTTATTGTAGGTCTTTTCCTTCTCTTGTGTTTCCTGCCTAGAGAAGTTCCCTTAGCATTTGTTGTAAAGGTGGTTTGGTGGTGCTGAATTCTCTTAGCTTTTGCTTCTCTTTAAAGGTTTTCATTTCTCCATCGAATCTGAATGAAATCCTTGCTGGGTACAGTAATCTTGGTTGTAGGTTTTTCCCTTTCATTACTTTAAGTATGTCCTGCCACTCGCTTCTGTCTTGCAGAGTTTCTGCTGAAAGATCAGCTGTTAACCTTATGGGGATACCCTTGTATATTTTTTGTTGTTTTTTCCTTGCTGCTTTTAATATTTTTCTTGTATTTAATTTTTGGTAGTTTAATATGTGTCTTGGCATATTTCTCCTTGGATTTATCCTATGTGGTACTCTCTGCACTTCCTAGACTTGAATAACTATTTCCTTTCCCATATTAGGGAAGTTTTCAACTATAATCTCTTCAAATATTTTCTCAGACCCTTTCTTTTTCTTCTCTTCTTCTGGGACCCCTATAATTCAAATGTTGGTGCATTCAATGTTGTCCCAGGGGTCTCTGAGACTGTCCTCAATTCTTTTCATTCTTTTTTCTTTCTTCTGCTCTACAGTAGTTATTTCCACTATTTTATCTTCCAGGTCACTTATCTTTTCTTCTGCCTCAGTTATTGTGCTATTGATTCCTTCTAGAGAATTTTATATTCATTTATTGTGTTGTTCATCATTGTTTGTTTGCTCTTTAGTTCTTCTAGATCCTTGTTAAATGTTTTTTTGTATTTTCTCCATTCTATTTCCAAGATTTTGGATCATCTTTACTATCATTACTCTGAATTCTTTTTCAGGTAGACTGCCTGTCTCCTCTTCACTTGTTTGGTCTGGTGGGGTTTTGTCTAGCTCCTTTGTCTGCTGTGTGTTTCTCTGTCTTCTCATTTTGCTTAACTTAGTGTGTTTGGGGTCTCCTTTTTGCAGACTGCAGGTTTGTAGTTCACATTGTTTTGGGTGTCTGCCCCCAGTGGCTAAGTTTGGTTTCTTGGGTTGTGTTGTCTTCCTGGTGGAGGGGACTAGTGCCTGTGTTCTGGTGGCTGAGGCTGGATCTTGTCTTTCTGGTGGGCAGGACCATGTCCGGTGGTGAGTTTTGGAGTGTCTGTGTCCTTATTATGATTTTAGGCAGCCTTTCTGCTAGTGAGTGGGGTTGTATTCCTGTCTTGCTAGCTGTTTGGCAAAGTGTGTCCAGCACTGTAGTTTGCTGGTCATTTAGTGGAGCTGGGTCTTGGTTTTGAGATGGAGATCTCTGGGAGATTTTCGCCATTTGATATTACGTGGAGCTGGGAGGTCTCTGGTGTGCCAACGTTCTGGACTTGGCTCTCCCACCTCAGAGGCAGAGGCCTGACACCCGGCTGGAGCACCAAGACCCTGTCACCCAGACGGAAAAAGAGAAAAAGGAAAAAAATATATATATCGTTGCTCCCAAAGTCCACCATCTCAATTTGGGATGATTCGTTGTGTATTCAGTATTCCCCAGATGCAGGGTGTATCAAGTTGATTTTGGAGATTTAATCCACTGCTCCCGAGGCTGCTGGGAGAAATTTCCCTTTCTCTTCTTTGTTCGCACAGCTCCTGGGGTTCAGCCTTGTATTTGGCCCCGCCTCTGCATGTAGGTTGCCTGAGGGCGTCTGTTCTTCGCTCAGACAGGACGCGGTTAAAGGAGCAGCTGATTCTGGGGCTCTGTCTCACTCAGGCCGGGGGGGGAGGGGTACAGATGTGGGGCGAGCCTGCGGCGGCAGAGGCCAGCATGACGTTGCACCAGCCTGAGGTGCACTGTGCATTCTCCTGGGGAAGTTATCCCTGGATCACGGGACCCTGGCATTGGTGGTCTGCACAGGCTCCCGGGAGGGGCAGTGTGGATAGTGATCTGTGCTTGCACACAGGCTTCCTGGTGGCTGTAGCAGCAGCCTTAGTGTCTCATGCCCGTGTCTAGTGTCTGCGCTAATAGCCGCGGCTCGCGCCCATCTCTGGCGCTCATTTAGGAGGTGCTCTGAATCCCCTCGCGCACCGCAAAACAATGGCTTCTTGCCTCTTAGGCAGGTCCAGACTTTTCCCTGGACTCCCTCCCAGATAGCTGTGGCACACTAGCCCCTTCAGGCTGTGTTCACACAGTCAACCCCAGTCCTCTCCCTGGGATCTGACCTCCGAAGCCCGAGTCTCAGCTCCCAGCCCTGCCCATCCCGGCAGGTGAGCAGCAATTTCTCTCGTGCTGGTGCGTGCTGGTTTGCACCCATCCTCTGTGCGGGAATCTCCCCGCTTTGCCCTCCACGCCCCTTTTGCTGTGCTCTCCTCCATGGCTCCGAAGCTTCCCCCTTCGCCACTCCCAGTCTCTGCCTGAGAAGGGGCTTCCTCATGTGTGGAAACCTTTCCTCCTTCGCAGCTCCCTCCCACTGGTACAGGCCCCATCCCTATTCTTTTGTCTGTATTTTCTTTTTTCTTTTGCCCTCCCCAGGTACGTGGGGAGTTTCTTGCCTTTTGGGAGGTTTGAGGTCTTCTGCCAGCGTTCAGTAGGTGTTCTGTAGGAGTTGGTCCACGTGTAGATGTATTTCTGATGTATTTGTGGGAAGTAAGGGGCCATATTGAAGGTCTCCCCGAATATTATGTCTTGAAGGAGCAGTTTTCAGAGCCAGACTTCTTAGAATTATTTGGTGGCTGCTGCCATTTGATTTGTGTGTGTCTATGAACCAAGGACACAGGGGAGTTTTAAAATGAGAGCAACTTGCTGGTATTCCACTTTGTTATTCTTTTTTTCTCACTTTTATTTCCTTGTTGGTCTTCCATTCTGGGCATGAAATATTAGCTATGTTGACAATTTATTTACATACCATGATTAATCTAAGTTAGGGGCTTCTCTGGGCTCTATTAAGACAGCACATCTAACAAATGAAATGCTGGCCCAGGGGAGCAATTTCATGTACTGTAAATCTAGTTAACTCTGTTATTGAAGATAAATGCTGTCAGCCAGATTTAAGGCTCAGAGATACCTAAGAGATTCTCGGTATTCACTGGCATAAACCCCAAGTTGAATGGCTGTCACCAGTAATCAGTTTACTGTTTCAAGGTCATCAGGTGCAATTACATGAAGAGGAAGTTTATGAATGTACTCATGGCTCAATGTTTGCTGTAACCAAATTGGTCTCCCATTGTGGCTTAACAGCAAAAACATGTAGAATTTACAGTTCAGACACTTTGCCCTTCCAACCGGCTTTTCCTTGTTCTTGCTTTCACAGCTTCCCACCTCTCCTTTGCCCTCTGACCCATTTTGAACACATACTGGGGACCTGATCTTGGCTTTATCCTTTGGACCTGATTTTTAGGTATTTTCCCTCTGACCCCACCTTTTTTCTTCCTTACGCTTTGCCCTAGTCCCTAGGGACCTGTTGTCTAGGCCTGGATATAAAATACATTATATTCAGTCAGGATTAAGATAGGCTGAATAAATATGTTTTCTCACCAAATACGTGGCTTTTAAGGTTATTTTGAACTAATGGGAAATGATACTGTATTATCGCTGTGGTTCTATCCCTAACAGCTCAAAAGCAAGAGGCATAGAGTATAGAGTAGTAATTTATATAGTCTCTGGAGACAGCCTACCTGGATCTGGAGCTCAGTATTTCTTGGCTATGTAACTTTGGGAAAGTCACTTAATTTTTCTGTGCTCAGTTTCCTCATCTGTATAGTGGGAATGATGATAAGATAGCTGCTTCACAGGGTTACATGAGAAATATTAACTCTTTGTGTTACAATTTATTGTTGTAGTTCGTTACAGAAAAAATTTATTGAGGGTTTTCTATGTCAGGCATTATGCTAGATGTTGAGGATAAAGTGAGCACAAGATGCAATTTCTTCCCCCAAAGTGCTCACTTCTTTTGGGAGAAAGAAACAAAAAGGCAGCAATAACCTAGTGTCATAAGTCTGTGGGAGGAGTAAGACAAGATGCTTTGAGAGCACATAGGAGCCTAACTTAACCCAGCCCTGGGCAATCCAGGAAGGCTTCTTTGAGGAAGTGACATGACGCTAAGTCCCGAAAGATGAGAAGGTGTGAGCCAGGCAGAGTGGTTATTGCACTGTAAGCAAAGAGAGCAACACATGCAGAGGTTTGGAGGCAGAAGAAAGGATAGGTCACACTCGGAGGAACAGTAAGTGGTTCAGTGGAGCAATTGTGGTAGAGCCTTGGACGAGAAAGGTGTATAAGAATGAGGTTCTGAGGGAAGGAGCCAGCTGAGGGCATCAGGAGGCAGAAGGACCAGATGGAAATCAGGGTCTGGAGAGGGGAGGTAGAAGAAGTGGCTGGTCAGTGTTCACAAGGTCCAGAAGAGGTAACAGATGGAAAACCCAGCAGAAGAGTGAAATGAGTCAAATAAGGGTATTTACATCAGAAAACTGGTGGTACCCATTTCACAAGGTGTTACGTGGGAGAGACCAGTGAAGACAGTGCCCCACTGAGAACAGTGCCGGAGATGGGGAAAGGGGGATGGACCAAGGGCTGCTGGAGGAGCCAGCTCTGGATCTGCAGCCAAAGGCTAATTAACGGAATGAGGGCAACAGAGCAGAAGCAGCAGCCACGCTGGTATGAGTAGTTCCAGCGAGCTGTGAACTAGCTCTTTCACTGTTCCTGAGCACAGGATGGGTGCTGGAATGTATGGGAGGCTTCGAGCGTGCTGAGAGTAAGGTAGAAGTTGATGTCAAATCGCTCAAACTGTATTAGCCTGAAATATGTTCCTACCCCAGAGAGGCTAATAATTTGTCTCTTTCCAAATTAATAGTCTTTAAATATTTGTCCAAAATGAATTTTTAGGGAAGGTTGATGACTGCATTTGAGGAAGGGAAAATAGTTTTTCCCCAATTGTCCCAGCAATTCACCTGTGGCCCACGGTGATTCCCAGCACTATACTTAACAAGACCCACTCTTTCTTAGATGAGTCATGCACGTTGCTTGAGGTCTCATCCTTTTTCACCTCAGGAATTTTAACACTGTTCCTCCTAACTCCACACAGTTGTCTTCTTGACAAAAGTTTCAGCATATGTAATTTCCCCCATCATGTGACATTTGCAGTGATGTTTTACCTCGGGGTGACATTAACGACATTTAATACTCAGTACTATACACATACCATAGACCAATCAGAATGGTGGCTGCCTTAGTGCAGAGCAAGGCCTGGATGCCCTGCTGGGCCAGACATTAAACCTTCTGTTTCTGGTTGGTGAAGAAGTCCAGAGGTGGGTAAGCTGGGGTGGGGGACTTCTGGAAGTCCCAGAGGAGAAACTAGGGAGACCAGAATGGTGGTCTAGAGACGTGGGCTCAGGAAAACCGTATGGAAGTATTTCAACATTTTACCTACTGGAACAATTACGCTATGCATATCTGTTAAATATCCGTGCTAGTTTTGACACGCATCAAAGGTTGGTACCGTGGTAAACTACTTAGCTCTATTATTTTCAGAGTCCAGCTGTGGGTTTCCATGATGCTGAGAGGAGATGTGCAGGGGCAGAAAGGCAGAGAGATAATCCACCTGTGATGCGTTGGGTTTATACTTGAGAAGGAAGACACATCCCCACAAACACATACGTGTGTACATGAGTGCATGTGTGTGTGTGTATTTGCACTAATTACCAGAGAACTGAAAATTCCCTTCCTCTGTATCTTTCTATTCCCTCTTACCTACAAGACCAAGAAGGAGATGTCTTGGAATTCAAACTCACTTGACTGTGAAAGCAGATCTAAGTGTAGCTCAAGCCCTTAAGTGAAAGAGGTAGAAATAACCCCAAAGTGGCCAAAATTCTGCTGCCATCTCCTCTGGTGGTGAGCCAAAGCTTAAAAACTGCATCACCATTTTTTTTTTTTTTTGAGCAAAATGGCTGGTTGCTGTGAGTCACAGAGAAGAGCCATAGTCTTTATCTTAAAATCAGAGGTTGCTATGCAATTCACTAGGGAACCCCCAGGGGCAGCTTTGATCTGGTCACACCTCTGTCCACCCACTTGGGTTGACTTTTCCTCCAAAGCCTTCCTGTTACACAGTTTTTCAAGAGTGAGAGATTCAATGTATCCTGTGAAAATAGTTTTGACAGAATTACTGTTTACATTTTTGCAGCTCAAGTGCATGGGATATTTCTTCAACTTTCCTCATCACAGGCGACAAGACTTAGTGGTGAGTACTTTCATTATGTTGTTATTATAATAATGACAATGCAAACATGTAATCTGTTCTCCTATCCCATGTGTTTCTTTAATGCTAATTCACTCAAATGAATTGTGTTATAAAATAAACTGAAACATATTAAAACTGTTGAGAGTTTAAGCAACAATTTGAATCAGGCCTCATCAAACCAGAAGTGTCCAGCGTGCTCTACCAACAGGAGCTGGGGGAAAGACTTTTTTTTTTAATTAATTAATTTATTTATCTATTTTTGGCTGTGTTGGGTCTTCATTGCTGTGTGCGGGCTTTCTCTAGTTGTGGCGAGCAGGGGCTACTCTGTTGTGGTGCGTGGGCTTCTGGTTGCAGTGGCCTCTCCTGCTGCAGAGCATGGGCTCTAGGTATGTGGGCTTCAGTAGCTGTGGCACGCGGGCTCAGCTGTTGTGGCTCATGTGCTCCAGAGCGCAGGCTCAGTAGTTGTGGTGCATGGGCCTAGTTGCTCCCTGGCATGTGGGATCTTCCCGGACCAGGGCTCGGACCCGTGTCCCCTGCACTGGCAGGTGGATTCCCAGCCACTGCGCCACCAGGGAAGCCCCTAGGGGAAAGACTTTAACAGAGAAGTGGAAGCAAAGCAAGGAAATTATTTGATTGGCTATAGTTTAAGCAGTTGCTTTATTTGGGGAAGACTAGTTGGCTGTTTGTGATTGGTTTCCTTAGGTTTTCATTTCTTAACCTTGAGACATTTACAGGCTTAGGTTTTGGTTTGCTTAGTAGTCTGCTAACATGTTAGAGCCACCTCATTCTGTTGGCTTCGTTGTTTGATTAACTTAACATATGTATTTGTAAATTGGAGAATGGGGTCAGTATGTTGTGGAAGTTGAGTGGGTTCATACATAATTTTCCTCAGCATGTTAATGTTTTAAAGCCAAGCTTTCTCACAATTAGAGAAAAAGCTTCTCAGTATATTAAAACTTAAGATAAAAACTAAAAATTCTGCAGAAATACCTTTCCTTTGTATAAAATGTAGCTTGTTATAGGCTTCAAGAATTGCTGCATTTTCTACGTTAAGCTCTCTGGGCAGTTGCAGGTAGAGAGGAAGAAGCCAAAAGATATTTACTCCATGTTAAAAGAGAAATTAATGATAAATTAGGCTGTTCTTGGATTGTATTTTAAGTTTTGGATAAACTGATTTCTATGGAACTGTCTTCAAGGACATTCATTTCAAAAGTAGAAGGAAGCATGATTTTAGTGTAAAAGGCCATACAATTTGAATGATTGAGATTCTATGTCAAATGTCCATGGAAATTTAACCATACTAGCATAATTTCTTATTAGGATTCTAACTGGTTTTGTTAGGGTGCTGATTTCAAAGTTGCATTGTTTTAATTGAGATATAGTTGATTATATTAGTTTGGGTATACAACATAGTGATTCAAAATGTTGATAAACTCCATATAAAGTTATTATAAACTATTGGTTATATTCTATGCACTGTACAATATATCCTTGTAGCTTAATTATTTTATACATAGTAGTTTGTGCCTCTTAATATCCTACCCCTATCCTGACCCTCCCCTCTCCCCTCTCCCCACCGGTAACTGATAGTTTGTTCTCTATATCTGTGAGCTTGTTTGTGTTTTGTTATGTTCATTCATTTGTTTTATTTTATAGATTCCACCTATAAGTGATAACATACAGTATTTGCCTTTTTCTGTCTGACTTATTTCACTAAGCATAATATGCTCCAGGTCCATCCCACATTGTTGCAAATGGCAAAATTTTCATTCTTTTATGGCTGAGTAGTATTCCATTTTATATATACACCATATCTTCTTTATCCATTCATTTGTTGATGAATGCTATGTTGCTTCCATATCTTGGTTATTATAAATAATGCTGCTATGAACGTTGGGGCACATTTATCTTTTCCAATTAGTGTTTTCTTTTTCTTCAGATACATACCCAGGAATAAAATTGGTGCATCATATTGTATTTCTATTTTTAATTTTTTGAGGAACATCCATACCATTTTCCATAGTGGATGTAGAAATTTATATTCCCACCAACAGTGTACAAGGGTTCCCTTTTCTGCACATCCTTACCAACATCTGTTATTGTGGTCTTTTTGATGATAGCCATTCTGATACATGTGAGGTGATAATCTCATTGTGGTTTTGATTTGCATTTCTCTAATAACTTGTGATGTTGAGCATCTTTTCATGTGCCTGTTATCTATCTGTATGCCTTCTTTGGAAAAATGTCTACTCAGGTCTTCTGCCCATTTTTCAATTGGGTTTTTTTTTTTGATATTGAATTTTATGAGCTGTTTATATATTTTGGATATTATCCCTTTATTGGTCATATTATTTGCAAATACTTTCTCCCATTCTGTATGTAGTCTTTTCATTCTGTCTATGGTTTCCTTTGCTGTGCAAAAGCTTTTAAGTTTAATTAGGTCCTATTTATTTATTTTTGCTTTTGTTTCCTTTGCCTTAGGAAACAGACTCAAAAAAATATTGCTACGATTTATGTCAAAGTGTATTCTACCTATGTTTTCCTCTAGGAGTTTTATGGTTTACAGTCTTACATTTAGGTATTTAATCCATTTTGAGTTTACTTTTTTTAATGGTATGAGAAAATGTTCTAACTTCATTCTTTTACATGTAGCTCTCTAGTTTTTCCAGCACCACGTATTGCAGAGAATGTTTTTTCCCCATTGTGTATTCTTACCTCCTTTGTTGTAGATTAATTGACCATAAGTGCATTGGTTATTTCTGGGCTCTCTCTTCTGTTCCATTGATCTATGATCTGTTTTTGTGTTAGTACCATACTGTTTTGATTACTGTAGCTTTGTAGTATGGTGTGAAGTCAGGGAACATGATACCTCCAGCTCTGTTCTTCTTCTCAAGTTTGCTTTAGCTATTCTGGATCTTTTGTGTTTCCATACAAATTTTAGATTTGTTCCATTTCTATGAAAAATATCATTGGTATTTTGGTAAAGATTGCATTGAAATAGATTGCCTTGGGTAATATGGTCATTTTAACAACTTAAATTCTTCCAATCCATGCACACAGTATAGCTTTCCATCTGTTTGTGTCCTTAATTTCTTTCATCAGCGTCTTATATTTTTCTAAGAACAAGTCCTTTACCTCCTTAGGTAGGTTTAGTCCTAGGTATTTTATTCTCTTTGATGTGATGGTAAATGTATTGTTTTTCTTAATTTCTCTTTCTGATAGGTCATTGTTAGTATATAGAAATGCAATACATTTCTTTATATTAATATTGTATCCTGCAACTTTACCAAATTCATTGACAAGATCTAGTAGTTTTCTGGTGGTGTCTTTAGGATTTTCTATGTATTGTATCTTCTGTAAATGAAGTCAGGTTTACTTCTTCCTTTCTGATTTGGATTCCTTCTATTTCTTTTTCTTGTCTGATTACTGTGGCCAGGACTTACCTTACTATGTTGAATAAAAGTGGCAGGAGTGTGCATTTTTGTCTTGTCCCTGATCTCAGAAGGAATGCTTCCAGTTTTTCACCATTGAGTATGATGTTAGCTGTGGGCTTATCATATACAGCCTTTACTATGTTGAGGCATGTTCCCTTTATACCCACTTTGTGGAGAGTTTTTATCGTAAATGGATGATGAATTTTGTAAAAAGTTTCATCTGCATCTATTGAGATAATCGTATGGTTTTTATTCTTCATTTTGTTAATGATGTGTATTACATTGATTGGTTTGTGAATATTGGACCATCCTTGCATCCCTGGGATAAATCCCACTTGATTGTGGTGTATGATCCTTTTAATGTATTATTGCATTTGTTTGGTTAATATTTTGTTGGAGAATTTTTACGTCTATGTTCATCAGTGATACTGGCCTATAATTTCCTTTTTTTGTGTGATATCTTTGGTTTTGATATCAGGGTAATACTGGCCTTGTAGAATGTGTTCAGAAGAGTTCCTTCCTCTAAAACCTTTGAAATAGTTTGAGAAGGATAGGTGTTAACTCTTCTGTAAATGTTTGGTGGAATTTACCTGTGAAGCCATCTGGCCCTGGATGTTCGTTTGTTGGGAGATTTATTACTGATTCAATTTCATTACTAGTAATTGTTCTGTTCATATTTTCTATTTCTTCCTGGTTCAGTCTCAAGAGAGTGTACATTTCTAGGTATTTGTCCATTTCTTCTAGGTTGTCCATTTTATTGCTGTATGGTTGTTTGTACTAGTCGTATATGATCCTTTGTGTTTCTTTGGTGTTGGTTGTAACTTCTTTTTTGTTTCTGATTTTATTGCTTTGGGCCCTCTCCTTTTTTCTTGATGAGTCTGGCTAAAAGTTTATCAGTTTTGTTTATTTTTCCAAACAACCAGCTCTTAGTTTCATTGATCTTTTCTATTGTTTTTTGGGTTTGTTTTTGTCTCCATTTCATTTATTTCTGCTCTGATCTTTCTTTTTTTCTTTCCACTCACTTTGGGTTTTGTTTGCTCTTCTTTTTCTAGCTCTTTTAGGTTAAAGTTAGGTTGTTTATTTGAGGTTTTCCTTGTCTCCTGCGGCTGGCTTGTATCACTATAAACTTCCCTCTTAGAACTGCTTTTGCTGCATCCTATACATATTTGATTCTTGTGTTTCATATTCATTTATCTCCAGGTATTTTTTAATTTCTCCTCTGATTTATTTAGTGATCCATTTGTTGTTTAATAGCATATTGCTTAGCTTCCATGTGTTTGCGTTTTTTGAAGTTTTTTTTTTTATAGTTGATTTCTAGTCTCATAGCACTGTAGTCAGAAAAGATACGTGATATGATTTCAAATTTACTGAGAATTGCTTTGTATCCTAGCATGTGATCTATCCTGGAGAATGTTCCATGTGCACTTGAAAAGATTGTATATTCTGCTGCTCTGAATGTAATGTTCTATATATATCTATTAAGTCTGTTTAGTCTAATGTGTGATTTAAGGCCAGTGCTTCATTATTGATTTTCTGTCTGGGATTTCTGTCTATTGATGTAAGTGGGGTGTTGAAGTCCCCTACTATTATTGTGTTACTGTCAATCTCTCCCTTTATGTCTGTTAGTGTTTGCTTTATGTATTTAGGTGCTCCTATGTTGCATATCTGTCTATCTATATTTATTTATTTACAATTGTTATATCTTCTACTTGGATTGATCCCTTGATCATTATGCAAGGTCCTTCTTTGTTTCTTGTTAGGGTCTTTGTTTTAAAGTCTATTTTGTCTGATAGAAGTATTGTTATTCTGGCTTTCTTTTGATGTCCATTTGCATGGAATACCTTTTTCCAACCCCTCACTTTCAGTCTGTGTGTGTCTTTAGACCTAAAGTCTCTTTTAGGCAACATATATATGGGTCTTGTATGTGTGTGTGTATACAGCCTGGGGGGAGGGACAGTGGTTAGAGCAGGATTATATAACTCAGGAAGGAGTCAGAAATGTCCATGACCACGTATTTCTTCCAGTGAGGTGGTATCCTTCAAAAACCCATCTTGTACCATCCTTTATAAGTAAATGCTTCCTCTCCTTGAGGCACAAATGCAACTGCTACCATTAATAAAAGTCTGCTTACCTTTCTAAGGTCATCTTTTCTAAGAACTTTTCAGTACTTTGAGGTTGATTGATATTCAGACTTGACTTGTAACACTGTCTTGTACCACCTTAGGCACTCTGCTCACAAAAACAAATTTTAAAATAACGTGTGAAGAAAACAATCTTTCCAAAGCCACATTTCACCATGAGTTCCAAATTTATGTCTGCCACTGACCTGTATAGAAAAGGCACTTGGCCTTTCTAAGTTTGTTTTCTAGTTTACAATGTGAATAAATACAACTCATATTATCCAAAACCTTTCTGGGGGAAAACGGGTCCATTGGGCCCAATTAAGCTGATCATAGCTGCCCCTTTTACCTAACAGGTGATTTTATAGCTTCTAGTTCTTGGCATTTGTCTATCTTTACACATTTTTAACTAAAGATAAGTATACAAGGCATTGATACTGACCTTTGGAATAATTTTTTGAACTCTATAGTGTATGTGTTCTTAATATGTGTGAGGTGAAGGCGAGTTTAGCCTTTCTGTTTTGGCCTCATCTAATCAGATTTACCTGAAGACTTCTGGTTTCTTTCTACTATAGTCTAGTTTCTGTTCTCCCCTACCTTCTGTTCATATGTTTTTTCAAACTAGGACAGAGAGCAAAGAACATCTGCCCTGGAAACAGTGACCCCAATCCTGTCCTTAGAGAGCACTGGTTTGCCCTTCCTTCTGTGGTCAACTTCTAGACCTGAAGATTGGTTTTCTCTCCTTGGTTTTAGTAGAGCCTCTGGCCTTGATCCTTTATCTTCTTTACTCTGTATTTGTTGAATGAATGAACAAGTACACATAGCTCAGTCTAATCCCCCAACCCTGCCCCTAAAGTAAATCAAGGGACTTGATTTTTGGCCGCCTAAGAGAAATGTCTTAATAAAATATCTCTAGAAAACCAAATTTAAAGTCATCTACAGCCTACAACATATATTTTGCCTTATTGTGGGTAAAGTGCATTCATTTTTCAAGGTAGATGAATCATAAGATAATTTAAAACAATTTAGCCATGAAAATCCCTGTAGCATGTGCGGAACTAAGATTAAATTTAAGGCAATAATAATTCCCTGTCAGGAGAAAATGGATATATTTCATCAAGGTACTTCACTTGAAAAGTAGTTGACTCACCATTTTTTTCACATTACCATCTGAACATTGTGAAACTAAATTAAAAACTATGGGATTGTAATATGGTTTTTTGAAAAGTCTATTTTAATTGTCAGACTTGAATATGAGACTTTGCATCTAAAATAAGTTCTTTTTTCAAAAGTAGGAAAGCACTAAATTATATTTAGGGAAACATAATACCATTTTTGGAATTAAATAGAAGTACTACATCTTGTCATAAAATTTTAACTAGAAAATTCTGGGAATGGAATTTTTTCAATATTTCTCTCAAAACAAACTTAAGAACACATCTTTCTTAAGCTACAGACCTAGACATGCAAATATTGTATTTTTTTTTTTGGATCTTGGGTCCCAAATACATCCAATGATAGAGACTTAATTTTAGAAATTCAGGAGTCAATGCAGGGTTTTATTAGTGAATTCCAGGATTCTCTATCTCTTGTTCAGGGTTTATTTACTATCTAGAAGTGGGGAGAGGGCTTTACGTTACACACAGATGGGGGAGGTTGGAGATGGGCCCATTCCTCTAACAGAATTCATCCTTGCTGGCATTCCCTTCTCATAAAAATAATATTACTCATTTATGTTATCACTGCCAGATTTCATGCTCCTGAGTATATATGGCCAGAAAAATGCAGTGACAGTCTCCTTGTTACAGCAGATCAGGGAATCTAATAACCTTGGTCCATTGCAATAGAAAAAGTGGGAGTTTGGAAGTGAATCCAATTTAGGCTTCTCCCACAGAGAGAACTTGGTGTTTGTTGGATGAATGAATGAAAGGACGAATGAGTAAATAAGTAAATGTTTCTATTGCTACAGTTTTGAGGACCAGGAGGCTATTTATCCCCTTTCCATGTAACAGAACTGGTCTAAGTTTATTTATCACTTGCTCTCTTCTCAGCTGTCAGAGGACTTGCTGCTTGCCATTTACCTGTGCTGTCCTTGCCACTGGTCTCCTTTACTCTTCCTGGTTTTTTTCTTCTTTTTATTTCCTTTGGCTCTTGTTCTTTCTCCTATGTGCCTCAACTTTCCTGAGAAAAGGTTAATATTTCATTGCCCTTTTCAGCAAGACTAATCATGCATTACTGGCCCCAGTGTAAGACACAGAGCTGTGTTCTTTGGTTCCTTGTGACTGTGCATCTGCTGCTTCAACACTGGGGAGGCACGTCCTAATTGTTCTAGTTCCAGGGCTCATGAGGCAGATTGCCAGAAAACAGATTGTACTCACCGTTCTGGTTGCATACATAAGGAAAAATCAGCATCTGTGTGTAGGTCTGCTGTGTCATGCTTGTAGGTTGTTTGAACACAAACCTATAGGACCCAGGCTGGGAAAACAAAACAAAACCAAACGAGGAAAAACAGCATCAAGAGGGAGGAGATATGGGGACATATGTATATGTATAACTGATTCACTTTGTTATACAGCAGAAACTAACACACCATTGCAAAGCAATTATACTCCAATAAAGATGTTAAAAAAATAAAAAATTTTTAAAAAATTACCCAGCCATGAAAAGGAACAAAATTGGGTCATTTGTAGAGACGTGGATGGATCTAGAGACTGTCATACAGAGTGAAGCAAGTCAGAAAGAGAAAAACAAGTATCATATATTAACGCATATATGTGGAACCTAGAAAAATGGTACAGATGAACTGGTGTGCAGGGCAGAAATAGAGACAGATGTAGAGAACAAACGTATGGACACCAAGGGGGAAAAGCAGGGGTTGGGGGTGGTGGTGGGATGAACTGGGAGATTGGGATTGACATATATACAGTAATATGTATAAAATGGATAACTAATAAGAACCTGCTGTATAAATAAATAAATAAAATTCTAAATAAATAAATAAAAACAATGACTTTTGAGCTCTAAAAAAAAAGAAAAGAAAAGTGTGTTTGATGTTATCTATTGATCAAGCATTCCAGTCTTAACTACAGTGGTAGACCATGCTAAGCACTGATCTGTCTCCCAAGTTTGCAGAGGGCTCTAGACTTTTATTTTCTCAGTGATTAGTTTCTAATCTAATTAATTTGTAAGTTCTGGTGTCTCTGCTCATTCTTCATCAGTAGGAGACCCGGATGTCAGACATGTGTAGTCCAAGTTCACCCCCTTCTCAAACTCATGCTTCAACAGAGACAGAGTTATTGCTTAGAAAATTGTTTTCAGATTATCAGCTCTAAAATCATGCCTTCAATTAGAAGAAAAGTTCGTTTAATTATTATAAAGCATCCATTAAATATAGACCATAATTTGATTATCCCAGGTTTTTAATTACCTGAAATCTTTTCTTATCAGAAACAATGTTCATGGATGCTATTTATATATTCAAATAGATATTTTTGAGGGAGTAGAAAGAAAAGTGAGAGAAACTGAGCACACCAAGATGTTTTCTGACTCCCTCAACCTCTATTATTAGGTCTATGACCCTAGGGCAGTATTTTACAAAATGCATGGCGTGGAATGCTGATATGTAGTTGGGGCAGAGATGGCGGCAGCAGGGGAGGCGTGGTGGGGTGGGGACTATGGGCAGGTTTCTGTGGACTAATAGGTTGGGAAAGCAGTGGCCTAGGAAAGGTTGAGAAGTTTAATTTTGTATTTTTTGCAAGAGGCTTTAATAACAGAGCCTTTATTAACAATGCTAATACACAGTTTAAATCTCAGAAAGAAACACATGCAACATTTCCCAGCGTTATTTGAACAGAATGGTAGATCTTGCTGTCCTGACATTCTATGGAACACACTCTGGGAAGTCTACACAAAGTAATAAAAAAAATTATTAGGACACATTTAAATATGGTATTTAGAGTAAAATGACAGTTCAAAGTTAATAACGCAAAGAGCAACACAAAGGCATTAAGAGGTATACTGAAGCAATTACACTTGGTCCAACTTCACCAGAATTCATTTACACATGTATCAGTCTTACCAGTGTTATTAGGCAGCTAAACTAAGTACACAGTGTTGGTGTGTACATTCAGCAGAAACTTCGATGAGTTATTTAAAAAATCATCAAGATTTAATGGAAATCATTCTTGTTTAGCTTCTTATTCAAGCAGCCAAAGATTTATTTAAGTAGATTGAGAGAACTTCTATTTCAAGTTTACAAAAATATAGTAATCACAAAATGAAGCTTGAAGAGTTTATAGGGCACTTCTCCCCAGATCTGAAGTTTTTATTATAAGAAGAAGGTTTCAGGGTTTCCCTGGTGGCGCAGTGGTTTAGAGTCCGCCTGCCGATGCAGGGGACACGGGTTCGTGCCCCGGCCCGGGAAGATCCCACGTGCCGCGAGTGGCTGGGCCCGTGAGCCATGGCCGCTGAGTCTGCGCGTCTGGAGCCTGTGCTCCGCAATGGGAGAGGCCACAACAGTGAGAGGCCCACGTACCGCAAAAAAAAAAAAAAAAAAAAAAAAAGTTTCATTAGGAAAACTTTCTCATAAGCAGTATTTTAGCATCCATTCATTTCTCTCAACTCTTCTCATTTACAAATATTAGCTTTCAGGTTATCTGCATATTTTTTAAAAGGATTTTTCTCATTTGGACTTAACTTTTAAATGCTATTTTCCTGGACACTTAGTATGCCATTTCAATGACCAACTGATGATAGCATCCAAATAGGGCCTCAAGTTCACCATTTGTTCCAGTTTTAAATTTCTTTACATCATCAGCAGCACTCTCAAAATCAATTAATTCTTTTACCATTACTTCTCGATTTCTGAGTTCTAAATTTTGATTCATTTTCTGGTTGGCTAGATAGGGGAAGAGATGCTGCGGGTCTGGGAAAGAGAATAAAAAGATTAAATTGTCATTCACAACATTACTACTCAATGTGTGATCCTGGACCAGCAGCAACAGCATCTCCTGGGAGCTTATTAGAAATGTAGAACCTCATACCCCGTCCAGGCCTACTGAATCAGAATCTGCGTATTAACCAGATTCCTATGAAATTCACATGCATGTTAAAGTTTAAGAAGACCAGTTCTCAAACTTGGTGGCAGAGTGCAATAACCCTAAGAGTTATTAAAAAGTGCTGATGCCTGTCTTCCCCTTGCAGAGATTCTGATTCAATTGGTATGGGGTCTGGCTTAAGCATCAGGATTTGTACAAAGCTCCCTAGGTCATTCTCATGTACAGAAAACTTTGAGAATCACTGGTCAAGGAGAGTGGAAGGGTAAATAGACCAGGGTAGTGGTCCTCAATCTTTGGCGTATATCACCCCCCAAATAAAGCAGTAAAGCAATACAGAGGGCCAGGCTGCTGAAGTAGGATAGACCCTGTGCCCTTGTATGTGCCAAGTTTCCCAGCTGGCTCTGACGAACACCAACATTTAACAGCCACTGGACCAGGAAACCATATATAATTATCGGCAGCTTTCAGGGCCTCTGAAGTTTTTGGGGATCTCCCTTGGGTTCTGTTTTTTATGACTTAGAACACTGATACAAGCGTCTGTGTGGTTATTGTATTACCTTCCTATTTTGTCACCTAATATGTATCTAGAGCTGATTCTTCCAGGGATTAAATCATGCCCTGATTGTTTGCTAGCCTAGTACTGCTAAGAACATTTTTTATACAGGATCTTTAAGGAAAAAAAAATTCAAAGATTTAAAATTTTGTATTATTTTTATCAAATATTCTATCCCCCGTTTAATTCTGTGTTATATACAGTCAGCACGAGCTTAGTTTTTCCCTAATAACATCCATAGTTTGTCCTATGAAACATACATGCCATTCTGTAGACAAGTTTGTAAACTTTGAGCAGTAGAAGTCTTAGCACCCCAGCGTATCTGGGAAGAGGCTCAGATACAATTGTCTTTGCCCCATTTGCTCTGACACCTCTGGCTCTCTTCCCTGCTCCTCAAAGCTGCAGTATCTGAGCTTCCTTACAAGATTGAAGAAGAGTACTTGGAAATAAACAAACCTAGCTTCCACAGTGTTTGGATCAATAGGCCTTTTAAAATGTTTGAGCAATTCTCTCCAAAGGAGGTAGAGAGGGGCAGCAGCCATGCTGGGCAGAATTCTGAAAATAAGGTTTGTGTTTTTCACACTCCCTTGCCCTCCACTCCACCTGTGACCCCCTCAGTGTCTCCCAACAAGCACACGGTACCCTTGAACTGCCCTCTGGTTGCTTGGTGTTCCCCCACTGGAACTCTTCTACCAGGCCCGCCCTCTAAAATTTTTTCCCACATCTCTCAGGGATTTGAGTATCTGATAGATTTAGATTTAGATTCATACATGTTAATAGTACATTAATAGACGACCATATTATTTTAGGTTCTTTTTATTGCACACATGGAAAAACTGGTTGTGACTAGCTTAAACAAAAAAAAATTTAATGAAAGAAAAATGAATGGGAGGGAGAGGTGTCTCAGAGAATTTAAGAAAGAATTGCATCACTTAGCCCTGGGAAATGCAGGAAACAGGGCAGGAAGTGTACTTGAATCTTACCCAAGGGGCTGACATTAAAGTGACTCATCTCCATGGCTGTGTTGGAGTTGGTTCATAGTGGCTTGGGAAAACCAGTTGTCAAATTTGCTGGAGTTTTGCAAACCAAATGATGTTACATTAGTACTTTGAAATTGGCCATGATGTATTTACACCAAGGAAATTGGCAGATGCTGCAAAAAGCATTACCAGCATACTACCACTCAGCTCTAACTTTGTTCCAAACTTCAAATTCCAAAGAGCTGTATTGGAATGATGCAGTTGATGTGTCCATTTCTGTGTTAATTATGTATGGCCAGGAGAACAGGTTTATGATATACAGACATAGCAAACTGTATATCAATGATGCCCTCAGGAAAGGGGATCTTTATGAACTGGGCAGCCACCCAAGGGCTTTCTGCACAGTTGCTATCACTTTGCAGATAATATATTCGCTTCTTAAACAGGCTTAAGCAATTAAGAAGTTAGGAAATAGGACATGTGCCCTTACTGGGAGAGAATTTATGTACCTATCCATGACTGTGATGAATGCTACAGCCACTCCAGTGGGTCACAACTGACTGCACATTGTAATCACCTGAGACCTTTAAAAACAGACCAATTCCTGGGCCCCGTCAGACCAATTCCGCTTTAACTGAGTGTCAGTATGTTTTAAAACACCTAAGCATGGTGATTATAGTTAACAGTATTGTTTTGTATGTTTGAAAGTTGCTAAAAGAGTAGATCTTGTGTTCTCATAGCAAGAAAAATAAATTTGTAACTATACATGGTGATGGATGTTAACTAAATCATTTCACAATACATACATGTATCAAAGCACTATCTTCTGCACCTAAAACTAATACAATATTACATGTCAATTATATCTCAATTAAAAAAAAGAAGAAGAAAGCATCTCATATAATTCTAATTGCAGCCAGGATTGAGAACAACTGAGGTTATGAGCTGACATCATTAAGGGCCTTAGGGAAGTAAAATCTTTACATGATTGTCACTTGCTGCTAAATCAGAACTGTTATCTATAGACTTTTACACCACAACATATGGCAGACTTAAATTTTACATGTCACAGATTCTGAAATGGTTCCTGATTCATTGCGGAACAGGGGGAAAGAGTGAAAATAAAGCAATTGACATGCCCTCCAGGGTCAGGAACAACCTCACTCCCTGAGGAGTGAGAAAGAGTATAATTTGGGGCTGATAAACTGAAAAGTGATGGGTCTAGGAACTTGACAATGAGGTGTCAGGCACACTGCTGGGGTTAATAAATCACATAGTCCCTATATATGGATTTTTAAAGTTTTGAGGCAGATAGTACAGATCAGGGAGTTTTCACTGTTGGAAAGATAGGGGTTTTAGGAATGCCTAAAAGCAGAATTTACTCAATTATTGATTCCACTCTTTCTTTCATCCAGCGATTATTTATAGAGCAAATATTATATGCAAGATGCTGCATTAGACCCTGGTAAAAGTAGCATCTGATCCTGCTGAGTTTCCGTTTTAGCAGAAGAAGCAAGAAATAAACAAATCGTTACACAATTAAGCATTTAATTACAAATGTAAACGATGTTATGAAAGAAAATGGCAGATTTTATGAAACCATGAGCAGAAAGATCTGAGACCTGAGACCTATTCTGGGAAGTCAGGTAAGGTCAGGGGAGCCTTCTGGAAGTGATGTTTGAGCTAAGATCTGAATATTTGTGGGATTTTTAAGGAAAGTTGAGAATGGAGATTGTTTCTAGAAGGTAAAATGGCCTGTGGAAAGGGCTGTTTGGCTGAAAGGGGGTAATGTATATGAAGAACTGAATTCTTTCAGTCCAGTGAATCTGTTGGGCAGGAGTAAGGGCGAAAATAAGACTGGTGAAGAAGGCTGGAAAATGATAATGCAGGGCCACATAGACCATGTTGATATACATTCCAAAGGTAATGAAAAACAATGAAAGGGTTTTAAGAATAATGTTGTATAATAAAGGATTTGGCTGGTCTTTGTCCCTGGTTCTTGGGAGATAACCTCTAAATCCTTGGGCTTCCATGATTAATAGGACTGTCCTCATTATTCATGGTGGACCCCTTGGACCACACCCCCATTTATGCTAATGTGATGACTCAGGATAGGGGCTGATCACACCAGAAAGACCAACCATGCGACTAGAGATTTGGGACTTGGAGCCACATGATATTAGCCTAATCTTTGGGGAGAGGCATGGGGCTGGAGATTGACTTCAATCAGCTAGTGACCACATCTATCATGCCTAGGTAATAAGACTCTAATAAAAGCTCTGGATGCCCGAAGCTCGGGTAAGTTTTCTGGTTGGTGACACATATCAGTATGCCCAATGGTGAAATATCCTGAGGACACAGAAGCTTTGCATTGGGAACCTCTCAGACCTTGCCCCTGTGTCTCTTCATTTGGCTGTTCCCATGCATCCTTTGCAATAAAACTATAATCTTAAGTATAGTGCTTTCCTGAGTTCTGTGAGTCACTCTAGAAAATTATAAAAACGGAGGGGTTATGGGAACCCTTGAATTTGTAGACAGTTGGTCAGAAGTATGGGTGGCAGGGAATCCCCAAGCTTGTGACTGATGTCTGAAGTGAGGGAAGTCCCGTGGGAGGTTATATCCTTAACCTGTGAATTGGGCACTAACTCTAGCTAGTTACTATAACAATTGCATTGCAGATAGGGGTGTGTGTGTGTGTGTGTGTGTGTGTGTGTGTGTGTGTGTGTGTGTGTGTATTGTGGCAAGTGGTTTACTCAATTCTTCCATGTTGCTATTTTGGGCTCAAACTTAGTTCTGTCACTTTCTCTTAGAAACCTTTCCAACTCTTCAAGGCAGAGTTTGTAGCTCCTTATTGTACTAGTGTTCCCAAAGTCTTTCATTCTTTTCTTTGTTCTAATGTTTATCCAATATATGAAAAATATTGGTTCACACGGCTCATTTGACTGAGAGCTACTTGAGGGCAGGGAGCTTGTCAGATCCTCAGGCCCCATCCTAGGCCCTGAATGCATGAATGTTAAGGTGGAGGCAATACAGGCAAAGTCCTGCTCATTGAACTTGAGTAGTTTTTATGGCTTCTTACATGACTTGAAGCTGTTGTCCTGGATGGACTTTGGGAGGAAATATCTGGATAGCAGTAAGGAAGTAAAACTATAAAACTGGGCAACTTTATGCCACAATAAAAGAATAAAAAGAATTCAATAATTTGAATAAACAATTCAAATTGCAAGGCAAGAACTGCTATATTATTAACATTCACAGCTCACTATTGGTCTACCAGTGGTCTTAAGTGTTTTGCTGCTTTGCCTAATAATTTCGAAAAACTATGTACCCTCCCAACATTTAAAACATTTAAATTTATATCTAAATTTTAAATATTTAAAATACTTAGATACTTTCAGTAGTTGAAAGTGATGTAATTTCTGGTATGTTGTAAATATTGACATCTACAACCCTAATATTACATTTTAAAATTTGTCCAGTGGAATATGAATATCACAAGGATTTGATACTTATCTATAGTAAAAAGATGAACATCTTCTTTTTTAATAGTTCAAAATTTCTCCTCCCTCCCCACTTCACTTATTCTCCAGAATTTTAACCTAATATATTTTGTGATTGACAGTATTTACCCAATCATGATTTTCTGAAACAAAAATATGTATATAAATGGAAATGTAAATGAAAATTTAATTTCCAGTAATCTTAAAATTTAAGTATGTTTTAAATCTCTAGTTTTCATTATCATTACAATCATTATTGGTACACAGTTGATCAAAACAACATAAATATTGACAATTTTTGGACAACTGACAAAACAAAATTTGACGATTAAATTATTTAACATTATGCATTTATTAAGGAGATGAATGAGTCTTACTTTTCAAACAATGCATCATCTGTGTATGACTATTGCTAGAATGAGTCAGGATTCAGTTTTATTCCTACTTTAGATTATTTTTCATTTAAGTGCTGAGAAACTTTGCTCATGTAAGTTAGTTGAGAATGTAATGAGTTTTGTTCTGGTAATGTCACTCAATTCTTTGAACTCCTTGCCACTTACATGCCAAAAATCACACAGCGATCTATCATTAAGAAGTATTTAAAATTATCTATTAGTTAGTTATTCCTTTAATTTTGTTGAAAGCAAAGATCTTGAAGTCATTTAGAAATGAAAAAGGATTTGTTACCCAGTCATTAGAGGCATTCATTTTCTCAATATCAACAAAAATATTTCACATTTTTCTTTATTTGCATCATGGAGGTTTTCTCAACCTAGGAATTACATCATAGTAAGATTAACCATGGCGAGAGTTTGGCCTGTCTTTGTAAAGTAAAGCAAAGGTGGAAAGGAGATCTTGTATGAACTCTAAATCTCAGGAAGTTCTCAGATACTGTTGAGATATGTAAGAAGTTGGGGTTCTGGGCACTGATCCCCTGAGAGCCACCTGTCTGCCTGGGTATCCCTTGTGTAGTCCTTGCGTTCTCAGAGGCCTGATTAATCCTTTTGAAGGCCCTGACCTAGCTGATGAGGTTTGTGGTAACTAATGGTGATGGGTCTTCCTTGCCGCTACTGCTGCTTTGGGAGGATTTAATGTTTTTACAACTGTCATAGTGCAGTTTAAAACATGGTTATACAGGAAAAGAGCACACTATAAACTTCGACTTTAAAATCATATACATAGAGATACCAAATAATAAAATAATTAGCAATAAAAATTTTTTAAAGCACCTGGTTTCTTTTTTTACATGATTTCATACTAATAAAATGGAAAATCTTTTTATTGTTAAAAGATATATGGTAGGAAATTCTGACCATAGGAATAATATTTGAGCTTCTATCTGACTTTCATTTGTGTTTTTCAAGATCCCTGTAGTGATTCATACCATTTAATGGGGGAAAAGTCCTGTCCTCAGTGCCCTCAGGGAATTTGACAGGTCCCTGAGGACCCCATAATGTGGCAAGAATCACTCAACAAGAACCAAAGCAGTTGCAAAGCAGCTTTTGTAATAACCTACTTGGCAACTCCAGTTACCTTTGAGCCTTCTGGGATAGTCAACAGAAGGGTTTCTCCTTTCTCAACAGGCAATGTCATAATTTTACCTGAAGCCACAGACAATGCCATAGTGTTACCTTTTTCACTGATATCAAAGCAAACTTCTTAACCACCTGGACACTCCTAACAGCTTCACAGTATTCCTTAAGATCTGGAAGTGTTCAATATACAGCAATTAATAAAAGCCCCTATTCCAGGTGGTTCCAAACTGGTTGTATGCTTAAGAATCATGTGGGGTGCTTCTTTAACATGTAAATTTAAAAGTTTGAGTGGGAGGAATAAATTAGGAGTTTGGGATAAACGGATACACACTACTATATATAAAATAGATAAACAAGGACCTACTGTGTAGCACAGGGAACTATATTCAATATCTTGTAATAACCAATAATGGAAAAGAATCCAAAAATGAATCATTTTCCTGTACATGTGAAACTAACACAACATTGTAAATCAACTATATGTCAGAGTAAATAAATAAATAAACAAATAAATAAATAAAAAGTCCCTAAATCAGACTTTGATTCAGTTGATTTGAAAAACTTCATATTACTAGGTAACTATTATCTCATGTTTCTTGGCATTATCAGCCTTGTATCTCAAAGCAAAATATTAGAAAGAGAAGGATCTTCATTAGATGACTTATACAGTGTGGGTTAAACACAATGCAGCAATGCTTGAGTAATAACAGTGAAAAAGAAAAAATTACTCCTTCACACAGCATTAAGCACTTCCAGTGATCACATCTCCAGGTCTATTCTCAATGTTTTGTGATGTTTTTACATCTTAATTGGAGTATAATTCCTTTACAATGGTGTGTTAGTTTCTGCTTTATAACGAAGTGAATCAGTTATACATATACATATGTTCCCATATCTCTTCCCTCGTCCATCTCCCTCCCTCCCACCCTCCCTATCCCACCCCTTTAGGTGGTCAGAAAGCACCGAGCTAATCTCCCTGTGCTACGTGGCTGCTTCCCGCTACCTATCTATTTTACATTTGGTAGTGTATATATGTCTATGCCACTCTCTCACTTTGTCCCAGTTTACCCTTCCCCCTCCCCATATCCTCAAGTCCATTCTCTAGTAGGTCTGTGTCTTTATTCCCATCTTATCCCTAGGTTCTTCATGACATTTTCTTTCTTAGGTTCCATATATATGTGTTAGCATACGGTATTTGTCTTTCTCTTTCTGACTTACTTCACTCTGTATGACAGACCCTAGGTCCATCCACCTCACTACAAATAACTCAATTTCGTTTCTTTTTATGGTTGAGTAATATGCCATTGTATAAACATGCCACATCTTCTTTATCCATTCATCCAATGATGGACACTTAGGTTGCTCCATCTCCTGGCTATTGTAAATAGAGCTGCAATGAACATTTTGGTACATGACTCTTTTTGAATTATGGTTTTCTCAGGGTATATGCCCAGTAGTGGGATTGCTGCTTTTGATGAGTCTGGCTAATGGTTTATCACTTTTGTCATATGGTAGTTCTATTTGTAGTTTTTTAAGGAAACTCCATACTGTTCTCCATAGTGGCTCTATCAATTACATTCCCACCAACAGTGCAAGAGGGTTCCCTTTTCTCCACACCCTCTCCAGCATTTAATGTTCTTAGATTTTTTGATGATGGCCATTCTGACTGGTGTGAGATGATATCTCATTGTAGTTTTGATTTGCATTTCTCTAATGATTAATGATGTTGAGCATTCTTTCATGTGTTTGTTGGCAATCTGTATATCTTCTTTGGAGAAATGTCTATTTAGGTCTTCTGCCCATTTTTGGATTGGGTTGTTTGTTTTTTTGGTATTGAGCTGCCTGAGCTGCTTGTAAATTTTGGAGATTAATCCTTTGTCAGGTGCTTCATTTGCAAATATTTTCTCCCATTCTGAGGGTTGTCTTTTGGTCTTGTATATGGTTTCCTTTGCTTTGCAAAAGCTTTGAAGTCCCATTAGGTCTCATTTGTTTATTTTTGTTTTTATTTCCATTTCTCTAGGAGGTGGGTCAAAAAGGATCTTGCTGTGATTTATGTCATAGAGTGTTCTGCCTATGTTTTCCTCTAAGAGTTTGATAGTTTCTGGCCTTACATTTAGGTCTTTAATCCATTTTGAGCTTATTTTTGTGTATGGTGTTAGGGAGTGTTCTAATCTCATACTTTTACATGTACGTGTCCAGTTTTCCCAGCACCACTTATTGAAGAGGCTGTCTTTCCTCCACTGTATATTCCTGCCTCCTTTATCAAAGATAACATGACCATATGTGCGTGGGTTTATCTCTGGGCTTTCTATCCTGTTCCATTGATTTATCTTTCTGTTTTTGTGCCAGTACCATACTGTCTTGATTACTGTAGCTTTGTAGTATAGTCTGAAGTCAGGGAGCCTGATTCCTCCAGCTCCGTTTTTCTTTCTCAAGATTGCTTTAGCTATTCGGGGTCTTTGTGTTTCCATACAAATTGTGAAATTTTTTGTTCTAGTTCTGTGAAAAATGCCAGTGGTAGTTTGATAGGGATTGCATTGGATCTGTAGATTGCTTTGGGTAGTAGAGTCATTTTCACAATGTTGATTCTTCCAATCCAAGAACATGGTATATCTCGCCATCTATTAGTATCATCTTCAATTTCTTTCATCAGTGTCTTATAATTTTCTGCATACAGGTCTTTTGTCTCCTTAGGTAGGTTTATGTCTAAGTATTTTATTCTTCTTGTTGCAATGGTAAATGGAAATGTTTCCTTAATTTCTCCTTCAGATTTTTCATCATTAGTGTATAAGAATGCTAGAGATTTCTGTGCATTAATTTTTTGTCCTGCTACTTTACCAAATTCATTGATTAGCTCTAGTAGTTTTCTGGTAGCATCTTTAGGATTCTCTATGTAGAGTATCATGTCCTCTGTAAACAGTGACAGCTTTACTTCTTCTTTTCTGATTTGGATTCCTTTTATTTCCTTTTCTTCTCTGATTGCTGTGGCTAAAACTTGCAAAACCATGTTGAATAAGAGGGGTGAGAGTGGGCAGCCTAGTCTTGTTCCTGATCTTAGTGGAAATGGTTTCAGTTTTTCACCATTGAGGATGATGTTGGCTGTGGGTTTGTCATATATGGCCTTTACTGTGTTGAGGAAAGTTCCCTCTATGCCTACTTTCTGCAGGGTTTTTATCATAAACGGGTGTTGAATTTTGTCAAAAGCTTTCTCTGCATCTATTGAGATGATCATATGGTTTTTCTCCTTCAATTTGTTAATATGGTGTATCACGTTGATTGATTTGCATATATTGAAGAATCCTTGCATTCCTGGGATAAACCCCACTTGATCATGGTGTATGATCCATTTAATGTGCTGTTGGATTCTGTTTGCTAGTATTTTGTTGAGGATTTTTGCATCTACGTCCATCAGTGATATTGGCCTATAGTTTTCTTTCTTTGTGACATCTTTGTCTGGTTTTGGTAGCAGGGTGATGTTGGCCTCCTAGAATGAGTTTGGGGATGTTCCTCCCTCTGCTATATTTTGGAAGAGTTTGAGAAGGATAGGTGTTAGCTCTTCTCTAAATGTTTGATAGAATTTGCCTGTGAAGTCATCTGGTCCTGGGCTTTTGTTTGTTGGAAGATTTTTAATCACAGTTTCAATTTCAGTGCTTGTGATTGGTCTATTCATATTTTCTATTTCTTCCTGATTCAGTCTTGGCAGGTTGTGCATTTCTAAGAATTTGTCCATTTTATTGGCATAGAGTTGCTTGTAGTAATCTCTCATGATCTTTTGTAGTTCTGCAGTGTCAGTTGTTACTTCTCCTTTTTCATTTCTATTTCTATTGATTTGAGTCTTCTTCCTTTTTTTCTTGATGAGTCTGGCTAATGGTTTATCACTTTTGTTTATCTTCTCAAAGAACCAGCCTTTAGTTTTATTGATCTTTGCTATCATTTCCTTCATTTCTTTTTCATTTATTTCTGATCTGATTTTTAGGATTTCTTTCCTTCTGCTAACTTTGGGGTTTTTTTGTTTTTCTTCCTCTAATTGCTTTAGGTGCAAGGTTAGGTTGTTTATTCGAGATGTTTCCTGTTTCTTAAGGTAGGACTGTATTGCGATAAACTTCCATCTTAGAACTGCTTTTGCTGCCTACCATAGGTTTTGGGTCATCGTGTCTCCATTGTCGTTTGTTTCTAGGTATTTTTTGCTTTCCTCTTTGATTTCTTCAGTGATCACTTCGTTATTAAGTAGTGTATTGTTTAGCCTCCATGTGTTTATATTTTTTACAGATCTTTTCCTGTAATTGATATCTAGTCTCATAGCGTTGTGGTCGGAAAAGATACTTGATACAATTTCAGTTTTCTTAAATTTACCAAGGCTTGATTTGTGACCCAAGATATGATCTATCCTGGAGAATGTTCCATGAGCACTTGAGAAAAATGTGTATTCTGTTTTTTTGGACAGAATGTCCTATAAATATCAATTAAGTCCATCTTGTTTAATGTATCATTTAAAGCTTGTGTTTCCTTATTTATTTTCATTTTGGATGATCTGTCCATTGGTGAAAGTGGGGTGTTAAAGTCCCCTTCTATGAATGTTTTACTGTCAATTTCTCCTTTAATGGCTGTTAGTATTTGCCTTATGTATTGAGGTGCTCCTATGTTGGGTGCATAAATATTTACAATTGTTCTATCTTCTTCTTGGATCGATCCCTTGATCATTATGTAGTGTCCTTCTTTGTCTCTTGTAATAGTCTTTATTTTAAAGTCTATTTTGTGTGATATGAGAATGACTACTCCAGCTTTCCTTTGATTTCCATTTGCATGGAATAACTTTTTCCATCCCCTCACTTTCAGTCTGTATGTGTCCCTAGGTCTGAAGTGGGTCTCTTGTAGACAGCATACATATGGGTCTTGTTTTTGTATCCATTCAGCCAGTCTATGTCTTTTGTTGGGAGCATTTAATCCATTTACATTTAAGGTAATTATTGATATGTATGTTCCTATTTCCATTTTCTTAACTGTTTTGGGTTTGTTATTGTAGGTCTTTTCCTTCTCTTGTGTTTCTTCCCTAGAGAAGTTCCTTTAGCATTTGTTGTAAAGCTGGTTTGGTGGTGCTGAATTCTCTTAGCTTTTCCTTGTCTGTAAATGTTTTATTTTTTCCATCAAATCTGAATGAGATCCTTGCTAGGTAGAGTAATCTTGGTTGTAGGTTTTTCTCCTTCATCACTTTAAATATATCTTGCAAGTCCCTTCTGGCTTGCAGAGTTTCTGCTGAAAGATCAGCTGTTAACCTTATGGGGATTCCCTTGTGTGTTATTTGTTGTTTTTCCCTTGCTGCTTTTAATATGTTTTCTTTGTATTTAATTTTTGACAGTTTGATTAATATGTGTCTTGGCGTGTTTCTCCTTGGATTTATCCTGTATGGGACTCTCTGTGCTTCCTGGAGTTGATTAACTATTTCCTTTCCCATATTAGGGAAGTTTTCAACTATAATCTCTTCAAATATTTTCTCAGTCCCTTTCTTTTTCTCTTCTTCTTCTAGGACCCCTATAATTTGAATGTCAGTGTGTTTAATGTTTTCCCAGAGGTCTCTGAGACTGTCCTCAATTCTTTTCATTCTGTTTTCTTTATTCTGCTCTGCAGTAGTTATTTCCACTCTTTTCTCTTCCAGGTCACTTATCCGTTCTTCTCCCTCAGTTATTCTGCTATTGATCCTTTCTAGAGTATTTTTAATTTCATTTATTGTGTTGTTCATCATTGCTTATTTCCTCTTTAGTTCTTCTAGGTCCTTGTTAAATGTTTCTTGCATTTTCCGTCTTCTATTTCCAAGATTTTGGATCATCTTTACTCTCATTATTCTGAATTCTTTTTTCTATTTCCTCTTCATTTCTTAGGTCTGGTGGTTTTTTACCTTGCTCCTTCATCTGCTGTGAGTTTTTCTGTATTCTCATTTTGCTTATCTTACATGTGTTTGGCGTCTCCTTTTTGCAGGCTGCAGGTTCGTAGTTCCCATTTTTTTTGGTGTCTGTCCCCAGTGGCTAAGTTTGGTTCCATGGGTTGTGTAGGCTTACATGGTGGAGGGGACTAGTGCCTGTGTTCTGGTGGATGAGGCTGGATCTTATCTTTCTGGTCGGCAGGTCCATGTCTGGTGGTGTGTTTTGGGGTGTCTGTGGACTTATTATGATTTTAGGCAGCCTCTCTGCTAATGGGTGGGGCTGTGTTTCTGCCTTGCTAGTTGTTTGGCATAAGGTGTCCAGCACTGTAGCTTGCTGGTCGTTGAGTGAAGCTGGGTCTTGGTGTTGAGCTGGAGATCTCTGGGAGATTTTTGCCGTTTGATATTACGTGGAGCTGGGAGGTGTCTTGTGGAGTTGAAGTTGGCTCTCCCACCTCAGAGGCATAGCCCTGACTCCTGGCTGGAGCACCAAGAGCCTTTCATCCGCACGGCTCAGAAAAAAAGGGAGAAAAATTAGAAAGAAAGAAAGAGGATAAAATAAAACAAAACAAAATAAAGTAAGATTTAAAAAAATAAAGTTATTAAAATAAAAAATTATTAAGAAAAAAAATTTTTAAGTAAAAAAAAAAAAAAAAAATGGACGAACAGAACCCTAGGACAAATGGTGAAAGCAAAGCTATACAGACAAAATCTCACACAGAAGCATACACATACACACTCACAAAACGAGGAAAAGGGGAACAAATAATATATCTTGTTCTCAAAATCCACCTCCTCAGTTTGGGATGATTCGTTGTCTATTCGGGTATTCCACAGATGCAGAGTACATCAGGTTAATTGTGGAGATTTAATCCGCTGCTCCTGAGGCTGCTGGGAGAAATTTCCCTTTCTCTTCTTTGTTCTCACAGTTCCCGGGGTTCAACTTTGGATTTGGCCCTGCCTCTATGTGTACGTCGCCTTAGGGCGTCTGTTCTTCGCTCAGACAGGACGGGGTTAAAGGAGCAGCTGATTCTGAAGCTCTGGCTCACTCAGGCCGGGGTGAGGGAGGGGTACGGATGCGGGGCGAGCCTGTGGCGGTAGAGGCCAGTGTGACGTTGCACCAGCCTGAGGCGTACCGTGTGTTCTCCTGGGGAAGTTGTCCCTGGATCACAGGACCCTGGCAGTGGTGGGCTGCACAGGCTCCCGGCAGGGGAGGTGTGGATAGTGACCTGTGCTCACACACAGGCTTCTTGGTAGCAGCAGCAGCAGCCTTGGCATCTCATGCCCGTCTCTGTGGTCCGCGCTGTTAACCACGGCTCGCGCCTGTCTCTGGAGCTCCTTTAAGCAGCACTCTTAATCCCCTCTACTCGCGCACCAGGAAACAAAGAGGGAAGAAAAACTCTCTTGCCTCTTTGGCAGGTCCAGACTTTTTCCCGGACTCCCTCCTGGCTAGCTGTGGCGCACTAGCCCCCTTCAGGCTGTGTTCACGTAGCCAACCCCAGTCCTCTCCCTGGGATCCGACCTCCGAAGCCCAAGCCTCAGCTACCAGGCCCCGCCCGTGCCGGCGGTGAGCAGACAAGCCTCTCGGGCTGGTGAGTGCTGGTCCACGCTGATCCTCTGTGCGGGAATCTCTCTGCTTTGCCCTCCGCACCCCTGTTGCTGCGCTCTCCTCCGCAGCTCCAGAGCTTCCCCCCACCGCTCCGAAGCTTCCCCCCCCCGCCCCCGCCACCTGCAGTCTCCGCCCGTTAAGGGGCTTCCTAGTATGTGGAAACCTTTCCTCCTTCACAGTTCCCTCCCACTGGTGCAGGTCCCGTCCCTATCCTTTTGTCTCTGTTTATTCTTTTTTCTTTTGCCCTACTCAGGTACGTGGGGGAGTTTCTTGCCTTTTGGGAAGTCTGAGGTCTTCTGCCAGCATTCAGTGGGTGTTCTATAGGAGCAATTCCACGTGTAGATGTATTTCTGATGTATCTGTGGGGAGGAAGGTGATCTCTGCATCTTACTCTTCTGCCATCTTCCTCCTCCCCCCTCAATGTTCTTTACAGAAGAATATAAGCAAATTGCAGTTACTAATTTTGATTGATTTTATTTTGATTATATCCCTAAATCTTTCTTTATTCTTCTTCAAGTAGTTCATTTTGCCATGTACCGGGCAAAATGTGAAAGTTCTGTCTCAATGGAAGTTTATATTCATCAACCCTGGACTCCTCTTTCCATACCACAGTTTAGCAACTAGTTTAAAATTCCTGAAATTGGACATGGTTTGATAACTGTGTTGAAATAAAAGAAGGATCAACATTAATGATATGCCCACTATCCACAGCACTCTTTGTGACTGGGGTTATTATTTCCATTCTACAGAGGAGAAAACCCAGGCTAGAAAGCTCAATGGACTCTCACAGATAGAAAGTGGCAGCACTGGAGTAGGAACCTAGTCTGTTGACTGCAAACCCATGAGTTAAATGTGTTTGTCAAAGTACACACTTACCTTGGCAAAAATAGAATTAATTAATCAAAGGAGACTTAGAATGAGCTAATCAGAACAGTTTTCTTTAATGAAATCCCTCTGTGATTGTGGATGTAGTTGAGTTACTAAGGAGCCAAAAATCCAATGGTACTAACAATTTAAGACAACTTTTAAAAAATAATTTATTAATTTTTAATTATAGTTGATTTACAAAATTGTGTTAGTTTCAGGTGTACAGCAAAGTGATTCAGATATGTGTGTGTGTGTGTGTGTATATATATATAATATATATATATGTATGTGTGTATATATTCTTTTTCAGATTCTTTTCCCATATAGGTTATTACAAAAGATTGAGTAGAGTTCCCTGTGCTATACAGTAGAACCTTGTTGTTTATCTGTTGTACATATAGTAGTGTGTCTATGTTACTCCCAGATTTCTAATTTATTCCTCCCCTGCCTCCACATTTACCCTTTGGTAACTGTAAGATTGTTTTCTAAGTCTGTGAGTCTGTTTCTGTTTTGTAAATAAGTTCATTTGTATCATTTTTTTTTCTAGATTCCACACATAAGTGATATCATATGATATTTGTCTTTTTCTGTCTGACTTACTTCACTTAGTATGATAATCTCTAGTTGCATACGTGTTGCTGCAAATGGCATTATTTCATTGTTTTTTATGGCTGAGCAATATTCCATTGTATACATATCCACATCTTCTTTATCCATTCATCTGTCGATGGACATTTAGGTTGCTTTCATGTCTTGGCTATTGTAAAGTCCTGCAGTGAACATTGGAGTGCATGTATCTTTTCAAATTATGGTTTTCTCCAGATATATGCCCAGGAGTGGGATTGCTGGATCATAAGATAGCATTTTTAGTTTTTAAAGGATCCTCCATACTCTTCTCCATAGTGGCTGTGCCAATCTACATTCCCACCAACAGTACAGGAGGGTTCTCTTTTCTTCACACCCTCTCCAGATTTTATTGTTTTTAGACCTTTTAATGATGGCCATTGTGACCTGTGTGAGGTAATACCTCATTGTAGTTTTGATTTCCATTTCTCTAATAATTAGCAATGCTGAGTATGTTTTCATGTGCCTTTTGGCCATCCATATGTCTTCTTTGGAGAAATGTCTATTTAGATCTTCTGCCCATTTTTGGATTGGGTTATTTGTTTTTCATATTGAGCTGTATGAGCTCCTTGTATATTTTGGAGGTTAATCCCTTGTTGGTTGCATCGTTTGCAAATATTTTCTCGCATTTTGTAGGGTGTCTTTTTATTTTGCTTATGGTTTCCTTTGTTGTGCAAAAGATTTTAAGTTTAATTAGGTCCCATTTGTTTATTTTTGGTTTTATTTCAATTACTCTAGGAGGTGAATCCAAAAAGATATTGCTTCAATTTATGTCAAAGAGTGTCCTGCTTATGTTTTCCTCTAGGAGATTTATAGTATCCAATCTTACATTTAGGTCTTTAATCCATTTTGAGTTTATTTTTGTGTATGGTGTGAGAGAATGTTCTAAGTTTATTCTTTTACATGTAGCTGTCCAATTTTCCCAGCACCACTTATTGAAGAGACTGTCTTTTCTCCATTGTATAGTCTTGCCTCCTTTGTCATAGATTAATTAACCATAAGTGTGCTGGTTTATTTCTGGATTTCTATCCTGTTCCATTGAATTATATTTCTGCTTTTGTGCCAGTACCATACTGTTGTGATGACTGTGGCTTTGTAGTATAGTCTGAAGTCAGGGAGCCTGATTCCTCCAGCTCTGTTTTTCTTTCTCAAGATTACTTTGGCTATTCAGGGGCTTTTGTGTTTCCATACGAATTTAAAAATTTTTTGTTCTAGTTCTATGAAAAATACCATTGGTAATTTGATAGGGATTGCACTGAATCTGTAGATTGACTTGGGTAGTATAGTCATTTTGACAATATTGTTCCTTCCAATTCAAGAACATGGTATATCTTTCCATTTGTTTGTATGATCTTTGATTTCTTTCATCAGCATCTTACAGTTTTCAGAGTACAGTTCCTTTACCTCTTTAGGTAGGTTTATTCGTAGGTATTTTATTCTTTTTGATGTGATGGTAAATGGGACTGTTTTCTTAATTTCTCTTTCCAATCTTTTGTTGTTAGTGTATAGAAATGCAAGAGATTTCTGTGTATTAATTTTGTATCCTGCAACTTTACTGAATTCATTGATGAGCTCTAGTAGTTTTCTGGTAGTGTCTTCAGGATTTTCTATGTATAGTATCATGTCATCTGCAAACAGTGAGAGTTTCATTTCTTCTTTCCAATTTAGATTCCTTTATTTCTTTTTCTTCTCTGATTGCTGTGGCTAGGACTTCCAAAACTATGTTGAGAATAAAAGTGGTAAGAGTGAGCATCCTTGTCTTGTTCTTGATCTTAGAGGAATGCTTTCAGCTGTTCACTGTTGAGCATGATGTTAGCTGTGGATTTGTCATATATGCCTTTATTATGTGGAGGTAGGTTCTCTCTATGTCCACTTTCTGGAAAGTTTTTTTTATTATTATAAATGGATGTTGAATTTTATCCAATGCTTTTTCTGCATCTATTGAGATGATCATATGATTATTATTCTTCAATTTGTTAATGTGGTGTATCACATTGATTTGCAGATATTGAAAAATCCTTGCATCCCTGAGGTAAATCCCAGTTGATCATGGTGTATGATCCTTTTAATTTATTGTTGGATTTGGTTTGCTAGTATTTTGTTGAGGATTTTTTGCATCTATATTCATCAGTGATATTGGCCTATAATTTTCTTTTTTTGTGGCATCTTTGTCTGGTTTTGGTATCAGATGAGGGTGGCCTCATAGAATGAATTTGAAAGTGTTCCTTCCTTTTCAATTTTTTGGAATAATTTCAGAAGGATAGGTGTTAACTTTTCTCTAAATATTTGGTAGAATTCACCTGTGAAGCCATCTGATCCTGGACTTTTGTTTGTTGGGAGTTTTTAATTCACAGATTCAATTTCAGTATTTGTAATTTGTCTGTTCATTTTTCTATTTCTTCCTGGTTCAGTCTTGGGAGCTTGTACCATTTTAAGAATTTGTCCATTTCTTCTAGATTGTCCATTTTATCATATAGTTGCCTGTAGTAGTCTCTTATGGTCCTTTGTATGGTGTGTATTGTAACTTCTCCTTTTTCATTTCTAATTTTATTGATTCGAGTCCTCCCCCTTTTTTTCTTGATGATTCTGGCTAAAGATTTATCAATTTTATCTTTTTAAAGAACCAGCTTTTGGTTTCATTGATTTTCTGTTGTTTTCTTCATCTCTGTTTCATTTATTTCTGCTCTTATCTTTATGATTTCTTTCCTTCTACTAACTTTGGGTTTTGTTTATTCTTCTTTCTCTAGATGCTTTAGGTATAAGGTTAGATGGTTTATTTGAATTTTTCTTGTTTCCTGAGGCAAGCTTGTATCGCTACAAACTTCTCTCTTAGAACAGCTTTTGCTGAGTCCCACAGGTTTTGATCATCATGTTTTCATTTTCATTTGTCTCTAGGTATGTTTTGATTTTCTCTTTGATTTCTTCTGTGATCCATTGGTTCTTTAGTAACATATTGTTTAGCTTGCATGTGTTCGTATTTTTTACAGTTTTTTTTTCTTGTAGTTGATTTCTAATCTCATAGTGTTGTGGTCAGGAAAGATGCTTGATATGATTTCTAGTTTCTTAAATTTACTGAGGCTTGCTTTGTGGCCCAGCATGTGATCTATTCTGGGGAATGTTCTATGTGCACTGGAAAAAAATGTCTATTCTGCTGCTTTGGGATGGAACATTCTATATGTATCAGTTAAGTCCATCTAGTCTAATGTGTCATTTAAGGCCTGTGTTTCCTTACTGATTTTCTGTCTGAATGGTCTGTCCATTGATGTAAGTGGGGTATTAAAATTCTCCACTATTACTGTGTTACCGTCAATTTTTCCTTTTATATCTGTTAACATTTGCCTTTGTTTGTAGCATTTAATCTGTTTACATTTAAAGTAATCATCAATATGTGTGTTCTTATTGCCATTTTGTCAATTGTTTTGGATTTGTAGGTCTTTTTTCTTCCTTTCCTCTTTTTTCTCTTCTCTTGTGATTTGATAACTATTTTTAATGTTGTGTTTGGATTTCTTTTTCTTTTTTGTATGTATATCTATTATAGATTTTTGGTTTGTGGTTACCATGGGTTTTGAGTTAGCAGTCTATATAAGTATATGATTGTTTTAAGTTGCTGATCTCTTAATTCCAAGGAGGAATATGCCAAGACACATAGTAATCACATTGTTAAAAATTAAAGACAAAGAGAAAATATTAAAAGCAACAAGAGAAAAGCAAGAAATAACATAGAGGGGAATCCCCAAGGTTATCAGCTGATTTTTCAGTAGAAACTCTGCAGGCCAGAAGGGAGTGGCATGATATACTTAAACTGATGAAAGGAAAAAACTTACAACCAAGAATGCTTTACCCATCAAGGCTCTTGTTCAGATTTCACAGAGAAATCAAAAATTTTACAGACAAGCAAAAGCTAAATGAATTAAGCACCACCACACCAGCCTTACAGCAAATGCTAAACTTCTCTAGGCAGAAGAGAAAAGGCCATGACTATAAAAAAGAAAATTACACAGTGGGAGAGCTCACCAGTAAAGGCAAACATACAGTAAAGGTAGAAAATCATACACATACAAATATGATATTAAAACCAGTAATCATGAGAGGAGGAGAGTACAAATGCAGGGTATTTGAAATGCATTTGAAGTTAAGAGATAAAGCAACTCTTTATTCATTCTGTGAAGCTATATCTACAATTTTAAGTCTCAGTTTTTTATTTCGAGTTACTTGGGGCTGCCCTGTTATTAACTTCACTCCAAACCATAAGAATTTTGCTACAATCAGCAATGAATCATGACTACTGCGTTATGTTGGAAATGTCCTGTTTTATTTACATATACAAAGACAAAAATGTATGGACAGGAAAAAACAGAAGACACATAGAGGACTTACCTGGGAAAGAGAAAATCCTGTCAAAGAATTTGTATGCCATTTTCTTATGCAAGGTGAAGCCAGGAGTTATGTGACCAAATTCCACTTATTTTGATGTCTTCTCAATCCCTAAAGTAGTGGCCTGCATATAGTAGGCCCTGAATGAACCAACATTTTGAATTGACTTCATAGTGGAGAACACATAGATTCTTCAAAGCATATATTTTTATCTTACCACTATCACCATCAATGACAAAAAATAGCCCCATACACAGAGCCCTTTTGATCTCAGTAAACAAAGCTACATTTCCAAAATAACTTATTGAGGAATATTTATGTCATCAAAGCATACAACACTGAAATCTTATACTTCCGATGCTTAGGACCCCATTCACTGGAGAAACATGATGGGACATAAAGAGATTTCAGTTGGACAAAAGCAGTCCTAAAAAATGTTACCTTTGGCAGATTGAATAATGCAATCACTAATCTTAACTTCTGTCTAAATATTTATTGGTCCAAACAAAAGCTTATCAGACTAAAGGAATAATGAATCTAATTCAAGCAGTATGCAAGAGTATTTATATAAAGAAACCTGAAATGTAAGATATTTGTAGCATATTCTCCCTTTGAATGTACAAAGTTATCTGCTATTTATAGTACATTTTCAGAGACTAAATGCATTTAACAAATGCTGTCCATTTTTACAAATATGATATAAATATTTTTATGTGTAAAAATTATAAAATGACACAGCTGGAAAGGAGCTGCAAATAATTTCCACAGATTCTTTAATTTTATACTTTTCTCATTTAAGAGGAAGACTGTAGAGATATTTGTGAAATAATCTGAGCACAGAATCCTTCTATATTTTTACATTTTTTCTCAGTCTTTTGCAATTGTTGTATGCGCATCCAACTCTGCTCAACTTTATTAAAACCTCCCAAAAGATTCAACTTGGTATTCATAGATGCAACAACTTTCTTTTTCCACCCACTGGTTTCATAACATTTTATTAACTTAAGTAACCACATTAAGAACACATAACATAAACAGGTTTGGAACAAACACAACTGAATCCTGGCCAGCATTCCCCTAATCAGGGTTCTCAGGTACACGAGGAGCTAAGTTTGCTGTGATATCAGTCAGCATATTTTCCAGAGGGAATAGAGAGCTTGGGTTAACCTAGTGAATCCATTTTTATACCCAATTATTATTGTGAAATCGGTATGTTAGGTGGGACTTGCTGAAGCGAGCTCTCCCCAACATTCCTGCACAGTCAGGCTCACTCCATGGAGCTGGCACTTTCCCATCTCTTGGGTAAAATCACGGGCAGGCTCCATAGTTTCCTCTGATTATTCACAGGTAATAAAAGGTTCTAATTACTTTTATCTCCAAATACTCTCACTGCAGTAGTCAATAAGAACAGTTTAATTTAAAAAACAGAAACAAAAACAAAAAAACAGAACCTCATTGGCAGCTTAAGCTCTCCTCAGCCCCAGCTTGATCCCACTCCAGGAGATAAGTCTGTATGGGAAAGGAAGTGGGCGTAGGCTAGCTGCCTCTCTACTTCTTTATGTCTTCTACCCCTGCTAAGCCTGGATTCTGGAGGAAGCAATAACAGCATTTCCCTGACAAGACAAATGCTATTCCAAGGACTGTTGGGAGAGAAAGGGGCTCACTAGGCTATATCTGACTGATGTAGTTTGAGAGATGCTGTAAGTTCCCACTTTGGGATGGGCCCCTAGGGGACTGCAGCCCAAGAGTATTGATAAATCTTGAAGGAAGTAGCCATTGCACAAACTGCAGACTGGCCTTATAATCAACAAAAGGAACATACCCTTTGCCCTTGCAGAGTAAATCTGTGTGCCTAAGATATATTTGAAGGATCAAGAAGGTTGTCTCTGGAGAGAACATGACTAATATGGCTGAAACTTCCTGCACCAGTGGTAAGCACTACCCTGAATTTTATGTTTGTTCCCTTGCTTTTAAGTTTGACTACATTATATATTCCTAAACAACATGTTGTTAATTTTGCTTGCTTTAGAATTTTATATGATTAGTATCACACCATATATAATCTCCTGCTACATGTTTTTTTTGCTGAATATTATATTCATGAGATTTATCCATATTGATGCATGCAGCAATAGTTTATTTTTACTGCTCTATATTGTTCAATTATATGAATATCTCATCTTGTTCATGAACACTTGGATTGTTTCCAGTTTTTAGTCATCACCATACTGCAGTGAATTTCCTGTGCATGTCCCCTGGTACATATTGCTACAGTTTTCTGAAGTTACATACCTGGGTGGGGGTGGAGGAATCATAGGGTCTGCACATCTTCTTTTCTAGAGAACATTTAGGGCCTAGGATGATATTATGTTCCTCCAGAGAGGATTTTAATTTCCTTCTATCCAGTGCCAGAATCGACATCCAATTTCAGGGCCTCCTTGAGGACCTGGAGCTGGTCTGCAGTCTTGTGCTATGGCTACTTTCCTTCCAAGTTTATCCTTATTCCTGGGATGCAGCCTCCTAGGGTCTTATCCTACAGTGAGATAGGATTTCCCAGGGTCCCCACCTCTGGATGTCCCCAGACTCCAACTTTTTCAAAATTTCTTTCAAAGTGATCCCAAATGTCCTTCTTCATCATCTTGTTAGCTCTTTGATGAATTTTATAAGATTCCTTTTAAAAGCTGTCAAGCTTTTTTAGTTATCATTGGGAGAATTGATCTACTTTACCTAGTCTGTCATTAACAGAGGTAGATATTCCACACTTTCAACCTTACTGAATTTTATTGGCATTAACTATAATGCCAATTTGCGGTCCAGATGTGTTTTATATACTCACTAATGGTAAACAGCATTTCCACTGATGAAAGGGATTTACTTTCCCATGTGTACCATCTTGTACTCTTTTCCTTCTGTGCTCTGGGCATATATTACTTATTCAAAAAATACATATAAAAATCGTGAAAAATAAAAAGAGTGAATCATCATTAATTTAGAAGGCAGTTTGCCCTCAAGGAAACTAAACCACATGTTGCAATTTCTTAACCCTGCTTCCTAGTGTTTAATTTAATATTGAGCTGATTATTATGCCAGCCAGGAAATTTTTTTAATAGACAAAGATGGCTGTGTTCACAGAATCTAAAATGGTTAGTGTTGCTGGGTTAGAATGTATCAAAAGATCACAGTGATGGGAAAAATTCAATCAGGAACTCTTAATGTATATCAGAAAAATTACTAGTTCATTTGTTGCTATGGAGAAAATGATGTTTTCAATTCCTGTCCCATTAAGGGCATTCTTGGATTTAGTAAAATTCAAAACATGTCAGCATGCCAGTAGTACTAATGCTGTAGGATGCAATGTTTTAAAGAAACTCACACTGAATTTTGAAAATCCTTTGTATTTTATTTAATGTACAAAAAAAAAAACCAAGGAATTTCATATTAGGGCAATAATATCTGTTCACGTGTATAAGTTATTTGGGATGAGATCCCAGGGAACTGCATAGTTTGTTTAAAGCCATGAAAAAGTAGAATTAAAATGTCATGAAGAAGAATACTAAGTTAATTTTGATTGCCAATGAGTGAGTAATTTCTTAAAATCTAGATTATTTTGAAGGTTATTGGCCTTTCCCTCCCAGGTGTCTAGAGGTGCTGAAATGTAACATATTCAAAACTAGGACAGATTCCCATTCATACAGGATGATGTCAGTATGACTCTCCTCTCACACAGAGGATGGCTTTGAAAGTCTCTTGCCCTCTCTTTACCCTGATGATTCTGTAATTACGATCCAAATGACCCTTCAAAAATGGTAAGTGCACCACTGTATTGGTTATGTGGTACCCAGTTACTGCTTAATTGGAGAATCTGCCTATAGTGAATAAACATTTTTTAAATGAATTACTGAGGTCATCAACTCTCATTTTCTCCTAATACATATTTATTTTTTTATAAATTTATTTATTTATTTTTGTCTGCATTGGGTTTTCATTGCTGCGTGTGGGCTTTCTCTAGTTGTGGTGAGTGCGGCTACTCTTCGTTGTGGTGTGTGGGCTTTTCATTGCAGTGGCTTCTCTTCGTTGGGGAGCACGGGCTCTAGGTGCTCAGGCTTCAATAATTGCGGCTTGTGCGCTCAGCAGTTGTGGTGCACGGGCTCAGTTGCTCTGTGGCATGCAGGATCTTCCCAGACCAGGGCTTGAACTCGTGTCCCCTGCATTGGTAGGTGGATTCTTAACCACTGTGCCACCAGGGAAGTCCCTCCTAATACATATTTAAATAAGTAATATTTATAATTGAGAATTTAATATTGAAAAGACTAACACATGATAAGTATCTAATAAATGTTTGTATTATTATTATCACTAATATACATTTATACTGAATCTAGAGCCTTTTATATTCTTAGTAATCCATTTGAATTAAATAGGTTCTTATAAACTTTTTGAATGTATCAATATTTATATTGTAGTTATAATTAAAATGTAATGATCCATAAAAGACATATAAATTAGATCGTCTCAATAGATGCAAAAAAAAAAGTGTTTGACAAAATACAGCATCATTTTATGACAAAAACCCTCAGCAAGTTTGGTATGGAAGGAACATACAATACCTCAGTATAATTAAAGCCACATATAACAAACCCATGTCATACTCAATGGATCAATGGTGAAAAGTTGAAAGCTGTTCCTCTAAGATCAGGAATAAGACAAGGGTGCCCACTCTCACCAGTCTTATTCAACATAGTACTGGAAATCTGAGCTAGAGAAATCAGGCAAGATAAAGAAATAAAAGACATCCAAATTGGAAAGGAAGAATTAAAATTGTTTTTACAGATGAAATGACCTTATATATAGAAAAGATTAAAGACTCCACCAAAAAACTGTTAGAACTAATCAATGAGCTTAGTAAAGTTGCAGGATATAAAATCAACATACAGCAGTCATTGTGTTCTATACACTAGCAAATAAATACATGAAAAACAAAGAAAGAAAGCAATCCCCTTCACAATAACATCAAAAAGAATAAAATACTTAGGAGTAAATTTAACCAAGGAAGTGAACGATGTGTAAACTGAAAACTATAAGACTTTGATGAAAGTAATTGAAAAATAAACAAATAGAAATATATTTTATGTTCATGGATTGGAAGAGTTAATATTGTTAAAATGTCCAGACTACCCAGAGCCACCTATAAATTCAATAAATCCCTATCAAAATTCCCATGACATTTTTCACAGAAGTAGAAAAAAACAATCCTCAAATTTGTATGAAACCTCGAAAGACCTGAAATAGCCAAGGAAATCCAGAAAAAAGAAGAACAAAGCTGGAGGTATCACACTTCCTGATTTCAAACTATATTACCAAGCTATAGTAATCAAAACAGTATGGTACTGGCATAAAAATAGACACATAGACCAATGGAACAGAATCAAGAGCCCAGAAATAAATCCCCACATATATGACCAACTAATATTTTACAAGAGAATCAAGAGTACTCAATGGTGAAAGAATAGTCTGTTCAGTAAATGGTGTTGGAAAAACTGGGTCATTACATGCAGAAAAGTGAAATTGGACTACTATCTTATATCATTCACCAAAATTAACTCAAGGTGGATTAAAGATTTAAAGGTAAGACCAGAAACAGCAGAAGAAACTCTACTGTTCAAGAAACCAGAAACTCCTAGAAGAAAACATAGGAAAAAAGCTCCTTGACATGGGTCTTGGCAATGATTTTTTTTTTAATGTGACACCAAAGCACAAGCAACAAAAGCAAAAATCAATAATTGGGACTACATCAAAGTAAAAAGCTTCTGCAAATCAAAAGAAACAATTAACAAAATGAAGAGGCAACCTATAGAATGGAAAAAAAATTTGCAAACCATATACCTGATAAGGGGTTAATATCCAAAAGATATAAAATACTCACACAACTCAATAATGACGACAACAAGACAATCTGATTATAAAAATGAATAGAAGAACTGCACTGACATTTTTCCAAAGAAGACATGCAGATGGCCAACATGTACATGAAAAGATGCCCAACACCACTAATGTTGACTTGAAACAAATAGACTGCCAAATATTTCTCCAGCAAAGATGGGTTTATTCTGTATTCTCGGAGAATTACAATTCAGTGTCTGTAATCATGGCGAGACACAGAATTGTGATTATAGTTAACAGTACTGTATTATATACTTGAAAGTTGCTAAGAGAGTACTAATCTTAAATGTTTTCATTACAAAAACAAAATAGTAATTATGTGATGAGATGGAAGTGTTAGCCGATATTGTGGTGGTAATCATTTTTTTTAATATATAAATTGATCACACCAACATGTTATACACCTTAACTTACACAATTTCATATGTCAATTATATCTCAATAACAAAAAATATCCATAAATTAAAGACTTGACCCTGTTATAGATAGAAAATAAAAAATTACCTGGGATTAGACATCACAAAAGGCAGGAGAGATCGTGTCTATTTTCAATGGTTCTGTTCTTTGTGTGTTTAATAGAAAATTTTTACTTTTATATAAATGCTAGGAGAATTACAGGCTAAAATTTAAAATAATTTACAAGTTGAGCATGGTTCATTTCTAATAGGCTTAATTTATCACAGTAGCTTTAAATAGGTTAGTCTGTGAATGAAAAAGTCTTACTTGGAAAATAATTATGAAACCTAATAAAGTTGACTTTAAATTGGCCCAGTAGAAAAAAAGTAATGGTTACTGTTTCAGAACCCACTACTCTTCTATTACCCTCATGGGGTTTCAACCAATACAGGGGTCTCAGTGTTCTTCAGATAAGCATTTGAGAAGCTCAGTTTTTTTCAAGGGGTAACATGCAGGGGAGAGAAGGCAGGGGAAAACGTGAGGTGGAGGGGAAAAGTGAAATGGAAACTACTATTAAAAGATGAACAGTAGCCAATTCCAGAAAATGTTTTTATATTTTTATTCCTTAAACAGAGGGAAGCATTTCAGTTTTATTTTTAACTTCTTTAATCACTTGTCTTCTATCGCCAATTGACTTTTAAAAAGATATGAAAGAACACTTATTCCTTGCGGCCATGAATTAAGGGATTCACTAGAACTACTCCAAGTCTGCAGTTTCATCCAATACTATCTTTCCCTGCCTGTGCTTTATTAAAATCCAAGCAAAAACACAGGAAAGATCTATTTTGGAAGGTGTGAATTAGAGCTGGGTTAGAGGGAGGTCTCACATCCCAAAATGCTTGATGCAATTTTAAATGTTAACATTGTGACACTAGTTTTTTTATTCTATCCCCTCCCCTCTTCAAACTGCCTCATAAATACCATGGCTGTTTGAGCCTTGTGGAAATAGAGGCAGGGATTATTTTTATAGCTACACCCTGTACCAATAAGTATATCTAATAAACATTTCTATAACCAATTTATTTCAACTTCAGGGTATAGTTTTCTCTACAGTTAGAGAAATTGACCTATCTCTAATGGCCAATTAATCTTAAAATCAGGGTGAGAAAATTAAGGGGACGTGGTGAGCCAGAGGTCCTCCTGGAGAAGAAAAACCACACATTCAAGGCAGGGGTCAAAAATTTCAGATACTTTCAAGGGTCCAGTGGGTAATAGGAATATGTGAAACTACTGCAGTAAAATTGTTAGGAAATGATGTGCTGGCCAACAGGAGAATGCACAGCCAATTCACATGATTAGAAACACCCTGCTGGCTGAACTGAGTGGCTACATTTACTCCACCACAATTCCCATTTGGGATCCTTCTTTTTTTTTTTTTTTTTTTTTTTTTTTGGGATCCTTCTTTTAAAGAGGTCCTGTACAAAAGGGATTAAAAGGAATAGGATTTATTTGACTGGAGTAAAGATCCTTGAGTTTTATTTACTTCTTTTTGCTTTTCCTAAATAGATATTAAAAAATAAATAACACTTAGGGAAAAGCCAGGCCAGTGAATAGACAGGAGCAATTAGCAATTTATTTCAAGTTTCCTAAAGATCTCCCTGCTTAAACTCTCTTTCTTACTGGTTTGCCACAGCACCTAGTGGATTCTTAACATCATTAGGCTCAATGCAGCCGCATTGAGGGAGTGGGGCAAGTAGGGTAGGATGTCAGTTTCTCCCAGGAGCTTCAAGAGCACAAACATGACTTTGGCAGATACTTAGCTGTAATGTAGTTGACAGCCTACAGCAAGGTCATGAGAAAGGTGAAAAGGGGTCAGGATTTTGTGGAGCATTTCAAAAGAAATTCAAATCTCCAGCCCGCCATGAACACCAAGAGCGTTACAGCGCAGGAGGTATGAGGGCTGGGAATGAAGGAAAGCCAGGTAGGGAATACATGACATATCAAATAACTAAACTAATGTTATTGAGCATCTATTCTATGTCATATGCTGTGTTTGGTGCTGGGAATATGAAAATCAATAAGCTATGGCTCCATCCAGCAGGTAAGACAGACTTGGAGCTAACTATACAATATTTCATCAACTCTGTGACTCACATTTTTTCATATTTAAAATGCCTTTGAAATTAGTGGCATCTCACCATTTTCTTGGCAGTGGTTTTTTCCATCCTACTAGAGTGGTAGATAAAATAACTGTGGGTGTTATAACAGAAGAAATACAGTAAATAGATTGTGACATATTACCACCAGGTAGGAAGAACAGTAGTTAAACTATATTGTGTAGATAATAGTGAACTATTGAAAGCTTTTAAGCAGGGGAATAACATTGAAATCTCTCTATTCATTCTTCCCTTCCTCTTGCTTTCTCTCTTATTCAATAAACATTTATGAAGCACATTCTATAGGCCAAGGTCTCTGTTAGATCCCAGGAATTCAATGGCGAAAAAGAGACATAACCATTAATCAATTGTATCTAATTGACATTTATAGAATAACTCATCCAACGGCAGCAGAATACACATTCTTCTCCAGCTCACATGGAATATTTGACAAGATAGACCACAGTCTGGGCCATAAAACATACCTTACCAAATTTAGAAGAATAAATGTCATACAAAGTAGGCTTCAGAACATAATGGGATTAAACTAGAAATTAAAAACAGAAAGATAGCTGAAAATCCCCAAATATTTGAAGACCAAATAACCCACTTCCAAATAACATATAAGTCAAAGAAGACGTCTCAAGAGAAATTTAAAAGTATTTTGACCTAAATGAAATGAAAATACAGCCTATGAAAATTTGTGGAATGCAGTGAAAACAGTGCTTAGAAAAAAAAGAGACATAAGTTCTAGCCTCATGGAATTTACAAGCTAGCTGAAGAGACTGAGCAAAGACTAAGGAAATAGAAAACACTTGTGTGTGTGTGTGTTTATTGAAGTATAATTGATTTACAAGGTTGTGTTAATTTCTGCTGAACAGCAAAGTGATTCAATTCTACATATATATACCTTCTTTTTAAAACAATATTCTTTTTTTAAGTTAATTTTAATTGGAGTATAGTTGATTTACAATGTTATGTTAGTTTCTGCTGTACAGCAAAGTGAATCAGTTATACATATACATATACCCAGTCTTATTTAGATTCTATTCCCACATAGGTCATTACAGAATATTGAGTAGAGTTCCCTGTGCTATGCAGTAGGTTCTTATTAGAAAGAATATTCTTTTCCATTATGGTTTATCATAGGATACTGAATATGGTATCCTATAATACTATAGGACCTTGTTGTTTATTCATTGCATATATAATAGTTTATATCTGCTAACCCCAACCTCCCACTCCATTCCTCCCCCAACCCCCTCCCCCTTGGCAACCACAAGTCTGTTCTCTATGTCTGTGAGTCTGTTTCTGTTTTGTAGATAGTTTCATTTGTGTCATGTTTTAGATTCCACAAATAAGTGATATCATATGGTAATTGTTTTTCTCTTTCTGACTTACTTCACTTAGTATGATAATCTATAGTTGCATCTATATTGCTGCAAATGGCATTATTTTGTTCTTCTTTATGGCTGATTAGTATTCCATTGTATACATGTCCACATCTTCCTTATTGATTCATCTGTCAGTGGACATTTATGTTGTTTCCATGTCTCGGCTATTGTGAGTAGTGCTGCTATGAACATAAGGTTGCATATATCTATTTTGGATTAGAGTTTTGTCTGGATATATGCCCAGGAGTGGGATTGCTGGATCATATGGTAATTCTTTTTTAAAAAATATTTATTTATTTATTTATTTGGCTGTGCCAGGTCTTAGCTGTGGCACACAGGATCTTCGCTGCCAGTGTGGGATCTTCATTGCAGCATGCGGGATCTTTTTTTAGTTGCAGCATGTGGAATCTTTAGTTGTGGCATGTGAACCCTTAGTTGCAGCATGTGGGATCCAGTTCCCTGACCAGGGATCAAACCCAGGACCCCAGCATTGGGAGCACAGAGTCCTAGCCACTGGACCACCAGGGAAGTCCCTGAATCATATGGTAATTTTATTTTTAGTTTTCTGAAGAGCCTCCATACTGTTTTCCATAGTGGCTGTACCAACTTACATTCCCACAAACAGTGTAGGAGGGTTCCCTTTGCTCCCCATCTTTTCCAGCATTTGTTATTTGTAGAGTTTTAATGATGGCCATTCTGACCACTGTGGGGTGGTATCTCATTTTAGTTTTGATTTGCATTTCTCTAATAATTAGTGATATTGAGCATCTTTTCATGTGCCTATTGGCCATTTGCGTTTCTTCTTTGGAGAAACGTCTATTTTAGTCTTCTCATTTTTCGATTGCATTGTTTGTTTATTTGTTATTGAGTTATATGAGCTGTTTGTATATTTTGGAAATAAAGCCCTTGTCATTTGCATCATTTGCAAATATTTTCTCCCATTCTGTAGGTTGTTTTTTCATTTTGTTTATGGTTTCTTCTGCTGTGCAAAAGCTTGTAAGTTTGATTAGGTCCCATTTGTTTATTTTTGTTTTTATTTCTATTGCCTTGGGAGACTGACATAAGAAAACATTGGTACGATTTATGTCAGAAAATGTTCTGCCTATGATCTCTTCTAGGAGTTTTATGGTGTTATGTCTTATGTTTATGTCTTTAAGCCATTTTGAGTTTATTTTTGTGTATGGTGAGATGTTGTATTCTAACTTCATTGATTTACATGTTGTTGTCCAACTTTCCCAGCACCACTTGCTGAAGAGACTGTCTTTTTCCCGTTGCATATTCTTGCCTCCTTTGTCAAAGATTAATTTACCATAGGTATGTGGGTTTATTTCTGGGCTGTCTATTCTGTTCCATTGATCCATATGTCTGTTTTATATGCCAACACCACACTGTGTTGATGACTGTAGCTTTGTAGTATTGTCTGAAGTCTGGGAGGTTTATGCCTCCTGCTTTGTTCTTTCTGCTCAGGATTGCTTTGGCAATTCTGCATCTTTTATGGTTCCACATAAATTTTAGAATTATTTGTTCTAGTTCTGTGAAAAATGTCATGGGTAATTTGATAGCAATAACATAATATCTGTAGATTGCTTTGGGTAGTATGGCCATTTTAACTATTAATTTTTCCAATCCAAGAACATGGGATAGCTTTCCATTTCTTTGAATCATTTTTAATTTCCTTTATTAATATTTTATAGTTCTCAGCATATAAGTCTTTCACCTCCTTGGTCAGGTTTATTCCTAAGTATTTTATTTTTGGTGGTTCAATTTTGAAAGATATTGTTTTCTTACATTCCCTTTCTGATATTTCATTGTTATTGTAAAGAAATGCAACCGATTTCTGTATGTTAACCTCATATCCTGCTACCTTGCTGAATTTGTTTATCAGTTCCAGTAGTTTTTGTGTGGAGTCTTGAGAGTTTTCTATATATAGTATCTTGCCATTGCATAGAATGACAATTTTACCTCTCCCATTCCAATTTGGATACCTTTTATTTCTTTTTCTTGTCTGATTGCTATGGCTAGGACTTCCAATACTGTTTTGAATAGAAGAGGTGAGAGTGGGCATCCTTGTCCAGATTTTAGTGGGAAGGCTTTCAGGTTTGCACCATTGAGTATCATATTGGCTGTGGCTTTGTCATAAATGGCTTTTATTATGTTGAGGTATGTTCCCACTATACCCACTTTGGTGAGAGTTTTATCATAAATGGATGTTGAATTTTGTCAAATGCTTCTGCATCTTTGAGATGATCATGTGGTTTTTATCTTTTCTTTTGTTGATGTGTTGTATCACATTGATTGATTTGCATATGTTGAACCGTCCTTATGAACTTGGGATGAATCCCACTTGGTAGTGGTGTATGATCTTTCTTATGTGTTGTTGGATTCAGTTTGCTAATATTTTATTGAAAATTTTTGCATCTATATTCATCAAAGATATTGGCCTATAATTTTCTTTTTTTGGTGGTGTCTTTGTCTGGTTTTGGTATTAGGATGATGGTGGCTTCATAGAATGTCTTTGGGAATGTTGTCTCCTCTTCAAAATTTTGAAGGGTTTGAGAAGGATTGGTATAAGTTCTTCTTTGTATATCTGGTAAAATTCACCTGTAAAGCTATCTGGTCCTGGACTTTTGTTTTTAGGGAGTTTTTAAATTACAGATTCTATTTTACCTCTAGTGATGAGTCTGTTCAAATTATCCATTTCTTCTTGATTCAGTTTTGGTGTCTGTATGTTTCTAGAAACTTGTCCATTTCTTCTAGGTTGTTGAATGAATTTGTTGGCATATAATTGTTCATAGTATTCCCTTATGGTTTTTTGTATTTCTGCAGTATCAGTTTTTATGTCTCCTTTTTCATTTCTTATTTTATTTATTTGGGGTCTCTCTCTTTTCTCCTTGGTGAGCCTGGCCAGAAGTCTGTCAGTCTTGTTTACCCTTTCAAAGAACTGGCTTTTGGTTTTATTGATTTTTTTCTATTTTAAAAAAATGTCTATTTTATTTATTCCCTCTCTGATCATTATTATTTCCTTCCTTCTGCTGACTTTAGGTTTTGTTTGTTCTTCATTTTTTAATTCTTTTAAGTGGTAGGCTAGGTTGTTTATTTGAGATTTTTCTTGTTTTTTGATGAAGGCCTGTATCACTATGAACATCCCTCTAAGAACTGCTTTTGCTGCATCCCATAGATTTTGTATGGTTTTTTTTCATTGTCATTTGTCTCAAGGTATGTTTTAATTTCCTCTTCGATTTCATCATTTACCCATTGTTTTTTTCATAGCATGTTGTTTAGTCTCCATGTAATCATTTTTTTCTCATTTCTTTTTCTGTGGTTGATTTCTAGTTTCATGCCGTTGTGGTCAGAAAAGATGCTTGAGATAATTTCTATACTCTTAAATTTGTTGAGGCTTGTTTTGTGCCCTAGCATATGGTCAGTCCTAGAGAATGTTCCATGTGCAAGAATGTTCCATGTGAAAAGAATGTATATTCTGGTTGTTGTTTTTTATTGGGTGTAATGTACTGAAAATATCAATTGAGTCTAACTGTTCTATTGTATCATTTAGGATCTCTGTTGCCTTATTGATTTTCTGTCTAGAAGATCTATCCATTGATGTGAATGGAATGTTAAAGTCTCCTATTATTATTGTATTCCTGTCAATTTCTTGCTTTGTATTTGTTTTATGTATTTGGGTGCTCCTATATTAGGTGCATATATGTTGGTGAGTGTAAAATCCTCTTCTTGTATTGATCCTTTTATTACTATATAGTGTCCTTCTTTTATCTTTCTTTATAGCCTTTGTTTTTAAGTCTATTTTGTCTGATATGAGTATTGCAACCCCTGCTTTCTTGTCATTTCCATTTGCATGAAATATCTTTTTCTATCCCCTCACTTTCAATCTATATGTGTCTTTGCCCTAAAGTGGGTCTCTTGTAGGCAGCATATTGTAGGCTCTTGGTTTTTTTTAATGCAGTCTTCCACTCTGTGTCTTTTCATTGGAGCATTTAGTCTGTTGACATTTAAGGTAATTATTGATAGATATGTATTTATTGCCATTTTGAGCCTTGTTTTCCTATGGATTTTACATTTCTTCTTTGTCCCTTTTTTTTTTCATTTTTCCTTTTGTGGTTTGATGGTTTTCTTTTGTATTACATTTATGATCTCTTCTTTTTGGTTTTTGTGAATCTATTGTATGTTTTTGATTTGTGGCTATCCTGTTTTTCAAGTATGTTAACCCCATCCTATACCTACTTGCCTTAGACTGGTAGTCATACAGGCTCAAACACATTCTAGGAAATGAAAAAATATATACATTTTCTTACTCTCCTCCCCCACATTTTATGATTTTTGATGTCCTCTTTTACATCTTCATGTTCATCCTTTTGCTATTCATTGTGGTTATCATCACTTTCACAGACATTTCTTTAAAATCTGTGTACTGGCTTACTTAGGTGATTTGCTTTCCAAGCTTTCCCAATGGAGCTATAGGTTCTCCTCCCTTTCCGGTCTCACAGTAGATTTTCTTTGGCTCTTCCCCATTGCCAGTGAAATCTCTGGGGCTTTCCAGAGTACACAGCTGACAATTGTTTGCAGAGTGAAGATAGGTGATTGTGCGGCAGCAGGTGTAAATGAGTCTTTTAAAACATGAACTTGTTGGGGGGATGGAGGAGGGATGGATTGGGAGTTTGGGATTAATAGATGCAAACTATTATATATAGAATGGATAAACAACAAGGTCCTACTGTATAGCACAGGGAACTATTTTTAATAGCCTGTGATAAGCCATAATGGAAAAGAATATGAAAATGAATAACTGAATCACTTTGCTGTACAGCAGAAATTAACACAACATTGTAAATCAACTATACTTCAATAAAATTAAAAAAAAAGACATGAAGTTGAGGCTGCTTACCTAAAACTGAGTGACATTATCAAAATTACATAGATCAAGTTGGTTGATTAAAAATGTAGTTCAGGTTTAGGCTTCAGTGGAATTTAGGTCAACCTCAAACAATGTATGGGAAGCAAAGCCAAAAAAAAATATCTCATTTTTCCCCTTGGACCCAAAGGACACTACTTTCCTTCAAGTGACTATTGAAATAGTATGTTATAAAATTGAGACTGTGATTTGTTATGACTCTTAAAATTGCATGCAACTGATACCCAACTCAGTCAAACAATCTCAATCCAAAAGGGAAGAATTATTGGAAGGATGCTGGCTGGCTCACAGAACTGAGGAAATAACTGCAGAAAGGAGGCCACTCCAGGCCAAAAGGGTGAAATCAGAAAATGTGTATAACAAAGGAATCTCTTAAGTTGTGCCTCTCATTTCTTTTTTCCTCTTTGGTGTTAGTTTCATTTCCTTAGGCATTGCCCCACAGTGGGAACTTGACCATTAACACTAATTCTTACAGTACTGAAACCACAAAGAAAAAGAAAAAAAGAGGCTTCCCTGTCAGCTTCAGCCAGAATAATCCTGGGCAAGGCCTCTGATTGCCCTGGCTTCTGTCACGTGCCAGTCCTTGGACCAATCACTGTACCACAGAGAATGTGGACGCTCTGTTCATCCCAGACTGAGATTGAGCCATGTGCCTATGGATTTCCCAGAGGGAGGGGAAGAAAAAAAGAGTCCCTAGAGACATTTCAAAGATACCACATCATAACCTGATGCTTGACAATATGCTTATGTCACAAAAGTATTCATCCCACTCTCAAGTGCCCCAAGCCTCTCGTAATCTAAATCTACCATTGACTTCCCAATTATTTTTGTCCAGAAGAACATTAAAAATTACCTGAGGTTTCCTCATAACTGTTTTATTTCTTTTTCATTTGTTCAGCCTCAGCACAGTTTAACATTTGTGGTAGATATTGTATCTGGTTCACTCAGTACGTTATCCAGTGTTCCTAGGTTCTGGAGGTGCATTAGGCTCCACCAAGCAGAAATGCTGGTGGGAGACTTGAATTTGGAACTGAGATAAGTGGGGAGAGAGGCAAAGCTTGAGTTATTCATTTGGCTGGGACAGATTGTAGCATCCCTGACATGGTTCTGGAGCCAGCAGCTGTGGTAGCCACTGCCCAGTTTAGCAGATGGCTTCTAGGTCATGGCAAGAGAAGCAGCTTCATTGGTGGCCAAGTTCTACACGGTGGCTTTGGGATTTGTTCCTGGAAGCTCCCTCTAGTATGGGTTTTTTAAGCCATCCCAATGATTATGTAATAGCCTGCAATAAATGCTTTTCTGGTTAAATAGCTTGAATGGATTTTGTTCTCTGTGACTGAATCCTGACTGATACATTTTTAGATTTAAAAATGTCACTGGTGTTTTCGGTAATTTTATTTTTCTTTTCCATCTTTGTAATTACATGGATACAAAACATGAAGTGAGGTTGGCATCATTTGTTGCTTTCGATGAACAGGTCAATTGGAAGGTGATCACCATTCCTAACTGATGTGTGGTTAGATTCCTAGGAACACATGTTATTATTCAATAAGCCTGTGCTGGAGAACTTCCAATTGCCCCTCCAGATCACTCACCACCCTTCTCACCCCACCCTATGCCCTGGGCTTGACAAGTGGCAATGGGGCTCCCTTGCCCTCTGGCTTTGCGAATGAGGAGATCTGGTTTATGCTGGTCATCTGTCCCTCCATGCCCCTCCTCACCATTAGGTAAACATTCACTTTATATTTCAGAAGTGTCCTTGTTGATATAGTTCTCCTATCTGTGGACCATCTTTCTCCCTAGAGTTTGTACTCTAAAAACAATTAACATTTATTAATTCCTCACCATACAGCTTCTTTTGAAAACTGAGGATTCAGAGATCAAAACCCACAAATAGAATGGCCTCTCTGTTCCTTTCCCTGCACTAAGTACCTATACTTTGATCTCCAAACTTGCAATTTTCCTGTTCTTAATTGGTTTAGAAGAAGAGTCTGATGAAATAATCTAGACAGTTGTCAACGACCATAGCTGACTCCAGACTCTGTCCACCTTTCTTTCCTCCTCTATCTGCATCATTTTTAGTAGTTCCTTTTAGGTTCCAGAAGTCAAACATCTGTTGCTGCCTACTTTTGAGGGCTGGCCCTCAGGAGTTCACTAATCCTCCTACTTTTCTGGCTAAGGTATGGAGAATCCCCTTTGCCCTCAGTATAGCATTGTAGAACCAAACAAAAAAAATTTTTTTCTCTAAGAAAGCTTATACTTGCCTTTGAATTCTATGGTATGTATCAGTCAAGATCTATAGAATCCGGACTTCCTTCATGGTGCAGTGGTTAAGTATCTGCCTGCCAATGCAGGGGACATGGGTTTGAGCCCTGGTCTTGGAAGATTCCACATGCCACGGAGCAACTAAGCCCGTGTGCCACAAGTACTGAGCCTGCGCTCTAGAGCCTGTGAGCCACAACTACTGAGCCCACGTGCCACAACTACTGAGCCCACATGCCACAACTACTGAAGCCCACGTGCCTAGAGCCCATGCTCCACAGCAAGAGAAGCCACCGCAATGAGAAGCCTGCATGCTGCAAGGAAGAGTAGCCCCCGCTCACCACAACTAGAGAAAGCCTGCATGCAACAATGAAGACCCAACGCAGCCAAAAATAAATGAATAAATAAATAAAATTTTTAAAAAGTTTAAAAAAGAAAAACGATCTATAGAATTAGAATTTCTCATGGTGGAGGTAAGGAATCTTTCTTTGTAAGACAAGTTTCCTAAATTATTCTGGTGCATTCCTTTGCTTCTCTTTACTCACTGCATCAGTTAATAACTGCTGAAAGAAAGATAGGAAGAAGGAAAAAGAAAAGAAAGGAAGGAAGAAACTTCAGTAGTTTGGGTATTTTATTTACTAGTGCACTACAAAGGTTAAGTGAGTAATATAAAATTTTACTATATTATGATTTTGCAGTTTTCATCCTTTAGATGGGGAATTGTTGGACTGCTAGGCTAATACAGATTCTATAAGAGTTTAGCAATCTACCACCAGGACTGGGAAGCCAGAGAGGGCTTCCTCTGTAGCAAAATGATGCTACAAAAACAGAAGAGCCCAGAATTCTCAATAATTTAATTGGAGTTTTGTTTTGACATCTTTGGCTGATCCACCCACTCATTCCTGACCCTTCCCCTCCTTGTAGTCTTTCTGGGTTGGGAGTTGGGCAATGGACATGAGGCAAAGATCCTCAGACTTCTGCCCTGAGGTAGATTTGGTTGACCCTTCTGCTGGAGCTGGTTCATCCTTTGGGTCTCTCTGGAATCTCTGGTGTTGGGCTCAGATGACTCAGATCTGCAGTGCTTCTCTGAAGTTGCCCTGGTCTTCTCAGGGCTTGCCCTGGCTCCAGCCCTATGGACCTATCTTCCTTTGTCTCTCTCACAAAACTCTCTTTGACTTTGGGCTTTTACTGGGCCTATAATATATTCCCTAGCCTGTAAAAGCTCTTTCTACATTTAGTCATCTTCTTTATCAAATCCATTTATTGTTTAAATCAATTTATTGAGCTCTGGACTCTTTATTGGTCATAATCTCAGATGTCATCTTTCTCCTGAGTTTGGAATCAGTTCTTTTGGGAGTCAGAAGATGACTCATTTTCCATAAGTGAAAAATTTCAGCCAGCTATTAATTTCTCATTTCTTATTTGGGAGATATTCACATTTTCAGCGCAATGAAGAATCAAATCTTTCTAGTCTCTAGAGTCAAGGTCCTTCCTTAGTTTCTGACCAATTGTTCCCTCATCGATCACTTTCTTGATCTACATATCCTTCTTGCATCAAGGACATAGGCTATCACATCCTATGATTATAATAACAGAAATACCTTCAATGTACAGTAACATTAATGCGGTAGATAGATTCTTCCGTTCCCCCTGTATGTGAGAGAGCATGAGAACTGTTTGCTAGCATGATCCTATGGTTCTTTAGAAAATACAGTTGACAAATGTACCTATGTTTTTAAACCTATTTTTATTATTCATTTTGGCATATGCAAAGAACATGCCCACTCCTGGATAACTCTTTTTTTTTTTTTTTTTTTAGCATTAGCAACGTTTTTATTTATTTATTTATTTATTTTCGAGGTCAATAACAATGTAGTTTATTATTATTTTAATTTTTCTTTTATATTGGAGTATAGCTGATTACCAATGTTGTGTTACTTTCAGATGTACAGCAAAATGATTTACAGCAAAATAGCTGTAAATAGCTGATTACCAATGTTGTGCAAAATAGCTGTAAATAGCTGATTACCAATGTTGTGTTACTTTCAGATGTACAGCAAAATGTACAGCAAAATGTGTTACTTTCAGATGTACAGCAAAATGATTCAGTTATACATATATATATATTATTTTAGTAATTTATTTATTTATTTTTGCTGTGTTGGGTCTTCGTTTCTGTGCAAGGGCTTTCTCTCGTTGTGGCAAGCGGGGGCCACTCTTCATTGTGGTGTGCGGGCCTCTGACTATCGCGGCCTCTCGTTGCGGAGCACAGGCTCCAGACGCGCAGGCTCAGTAGTTGTGGCTCACGGGCCTAGCTGCTCTGCAGCATGTGGGATCCTCCCAGACCAGGGCTCGAACCCGTGTCCACTGCATTAGCAGGCAGATTCTCAACCGCTGCGCCACCAGGGAAGCCCCGACATATATATTTATTCTTTTTCAAATTCTTTTCCCCTTTAGTTTATTACAGAATATTGAGCAGAATTCCCTGTGCTGTAAAGTAGGTCCTTGTTGGTTATCTATTTTAAACATAGCAGTGTATACATGGCAATCTCAAACTCCCAATCTATCCCTTTCCCCTCTTTCCCCCTGGTAACCATAAATTTGTTTTCTATGTCTGTGAGTTTGTTTCTGTTTTGTAAATAAGTTCATTTGTATCATTTTTTTTTTAGATTCCACATATGAGATAACATATGATATTTGTCCTTCTCTGTCTGACTTACTTTACTTAGTATGATAATCTCCAGGTCCATCCATGTTGCTGCAAATGACATCATTTCATTCTTTTTAATGGCTCAGTAATATTCCATTGTATGTATGTACCACATCTTCTTTATCCATTCATCTGTCAATGGACATTTAGGTTGCTTCCATGTCTTGGCTATTGTAAACAGTGCTGCAATAAACACTGGGGTACATGTATCCTTTTGAACCATTGTTATCTCTGGATATATGCTCAGGAGTAGGATAGCTAAATCATATGGTAGCTCTATTTTTAGTTTCTTAAGGAACCTCCATAGTGTTCTCAATAGTGGCTGTACCAATTTACATTCCCACCAACAGTGTAGAAGAACAGTTCCCTTTTCTCCACATCCTCTCCAGCATTTATTGTTTGTAGACTTTTTGATGATGGCCAATCTGACTGGTGTGAAGTGATACCTCATGGTAGTTTTAATTGACATTTCTCTAATAATTAGTGATGTTGAGCATCTTTTCAAGTGCCTATTGGCCATCTGTGTCTTTTTTGGAGAAATGTCTATTTAGGTCTTCTGCCCATTTTTTTAACTGTTTTTTTTTGGGTTTTTTTGATATTGAGCCATACGAGCTGTTTGTAAGTTTTAGAGATTGACCCCTTGTCAGTTGCATCATTTGCAAATACTTTCTCCCATTCTGTGGTTTGTGTTTTCGTTTTGTTTATGGTTCCCTTTGCTGTGCAAAAGCTTTTGAGTTTAATTAGGCCCAATTTGTTTATTTTTGCTTTTATTTCCATTACTCTAGGAGGTGAATTCAAAAAGATATTGCTGGGCTTCCCTGGTGGCGCAGTGGTTGAGAGTCTGCCTGCCGATGCAGGGGACACGGGTTCATGCCCCGGTCCGGGAAGATCCCACATGCCACGGAGCAGCTAGGCCCGTGAGCCATGGCTGCGGAGCCTGCACGTCCGGAGCCTGTTCTCCGCAACGGGAGAGGCCACAACAGTGAGAGGCCTGCGTACCACAAAAAAAAAAAAAAAAAAGATATTGCTGTGATTTATGTCAAAGAGTGTTCTGCCTATGTTTTCCTCTAGAGTTTTATAGTAACCAGCCTTACATTTAGGTCTTTGATCCATTTTGAGTTTATTTTCATGTATGGTGTTAAAAAATGTTCTAATTTCTTTTTCTTTTTCTTTTTTTTTTGCATGTAGCTGTGCAGTTTTCCCAGCACCACTTATTGAAGAGACTGTCTTTTCTCCATTGCATAGTCTTGCTCTCTTTGTCATAGATTAATGATCACAGGTGCATGGGTTTATCTCTAGGCTTTTTATCCTGTTCCACTGATCTATATTTCTGTTTTTGTGCTGTTTTTGATGACTGTAGCTTTCTAGGAGAATCTGAAGTCAGGGAGCCTGATTCCTCCAGCTCTATTTTTCTTTCTCAAAATTGCTTTGGATATTCAGGGTTTTTTTGTGTCTCCATACAAATTTTAAGATTTTTTATTTTAGTTCTGTGAAAAATGCCATTGGTAATTCGATAGAGATTGCATTGAATTTATAGATTGCCTTGGGTAGTATGATCATTTGACAATATTGATTCTTCCAATCCAAGAACATGGTATACCTTTCCATCTGTTTGTGTCATCTTTGATTTCTTTCATCAGCATCTTATACTTTTCTGCATACAGGTCTTTTGCCTCCTTAGGTAGGTTTATTCCTAGGTATTTTATTCTTTTTTGATGCAGTGGTAAATGGGAGTGTTTCCTTAATTTCTCTTTATGATCTTTCATTGTTAATGTATAGAAATGCAACAGATTTCTGTGTATTAATTTTGTATCCTGCAACTTTACCACATTCATTGATGAGCTCTAGTAGTTTTCTAGTAATGTCTTCAGGATTTTCTATGTATAGTGTCATGTCATCTGCAAGCAGTGATAGTTTTACTTCTTCTTTTCCAATTTGGATTCCCTTTATTTCTTTTTCTTCTCTGATTGCCATGGCTAGGACTTCCAAAACTATGTCAAATAGAAGTGGCGAGAGTGAACATCCTTGTCTTGTTCCCGATCTTAGAGGAAATGCTTTTGGCTTTTCACTGTTGAATATGATGTTAGCTGTGGGTTTATCATATACGGCCTTTATTATGCTGAGTTAGGTTCCCTCTATGCCCACTTTCTGGAGAGTTTTTTTTTTTTATCATAAATGGGTGTTGAATTTTGTCAAAAGCTTTTTCTGCATCTATTGAGAGGATCATATAGTTTTTATTCTTCAATCTGTTGATGTGGTTTACCACACTGATTGATTTGCGGAGATTGCAAAATCCTTGCATCCCTGGGATAAATCCCACTTGATTATGGTGTATGATCCTTTTCATGTATTGTTGGATTTGATTTGCTAGCATTTTGTTGAGGATTTTTGCATCTATGTTCATCAGTAATATTGGCCTATAATTTTCTCTTTTTTTGGTGGTATCTTTGTCTCGTTTTGGTATCAGGGTGATGGTGGCCTCATAGAATGAGTTTGGGAGTGTTCCTTCCTCTGTGATTTTTTGGAATAGTTTCAGAAGGATAGGTGTTAACTCTTCTCTAAATATTTGTTAAAATTCGCCTGTGAAGCCATCTGGTCCTGGACTTTTATTTTTTTTTAATTAAGCATATTCTATTTGCCATATTTAGATCACAATTTCCTTTTATACAATATATGTAGATTTTTCTTTTTTTTTGAGCACCATTACAGACTCATGGATTTTCACAGATGCAACTCATTTCAATTAGCCATAATTATCTTTTTTTTTTGAAAGTTCAAATTGAGGTAAGTTAACCAGGACTAACTTTAAGTTGGCTCCATTGTCCTTTCAACATTGCAGTGACTATTGAAAAACATCCTTGCTTTCCTTTTTTTTTTTAAATTTCATTTATTTATTTATTTTTGGCTGTGTTGGGTCTTCGTTTCTGTGTGTGGGCTTTCTTTAGTTGCGGCGAGCATGGGCCTCTCACTGTCGTGGCCTCTCTTGTTGCGGAGCACAAGCTCCAGACGCGCAGGCTCAGTAGTTGTGGCTCACGGGCCTAGTTGCTCCGCGGCATGTGGGATCTTCCCAGACCAGGGCTCGAACCCGTGTCCCCTGCATTGGCAGGCAGATTCTCAACCACTGCACTACCAGGAAAGCCCTGGTCCTGGACTTTTGTTTGTTGGGAGTTTTTAAATCACAGTTTCAATTTCAGTACTTGTGATCAGTATGTTCATATTTTCTAGTTCTTCCTGGTTCAGACTTGGGATATTGTACCTTTCTCAGAATTTGGCCATTTCTTCTAGGTTTTCCATTTTATTAGCATATAGTTACTTGTAGTAGTCTCTTATGATCCTTCGTATTTCTGTGGTGTCCACTGTAAATTCTCCTTTTTCATTTCTAATTTTATTGCTTGAGCCCTCTCCTCTTTTGTTTTTTCTTGATGTGTCTGGCTAAAGGTTTATCAATTTTGTTTATCTTTTCAAAGAATCAGTTTTTAGTTTCATTGATCTTTTCTATGGTTTTCTTTGTCTCTATTTCATTTATTTCTGCTCTGACCTTTATGATTTCTTTCCTTCTACTAACTTTGGGTTTTGTTTGTTCTTCTTTCTCCAGGTGCTTTAGGTGTAAGGTTAGGTTGTTTGATATTTTTCTTGTTTCCTGAGGTAAGATTGTATTGCTATAAACTTCCCTCTTAGAACTGCTTTTGCTGCTTCCCTTAGGTTTTGGATCCTTGTGCTTTCATTTCCATTTGTCTCTAGGTACTTTTTGATTTGCTCTTGGATTTCTTCACTGATCCATTCGTTGCTTGGTAACATATTGTTTAGCTTCCACGTGTTTGTGTTTTTTTCTTGTAATTGATTTCTAATCTCATAGTGTGGTTGGAAAAGACGCTTGATATGATTTCAGTTTTCTTAAATTTACTGAGGCTCACTTTGTGGCCCAGTATGTGATCAATCCTGGAAAATGTTCCATGTGCCCTTGAGAAGAATGTGTATTCTGCTGCTTTTGGATGGAATGTGCAGTTGCTGTGGCAGAGGGAGCTATAAACAACATCAAACCTAAATACCAGGTTTCCTGAACCAAGATTTGCTTTAATGTCAGATTAACAATATCTGGTAAGCTCCAATATGTCAAATAACTTAACAGCAGGCAGGCATAGGTCTGGATTTTAAAGAAATTGACATGATTCATTTAGATGTATTTGTGGGATTGCTTTGAAACAACAGAGCCTTACTGATTGTGATATTTTACATTTTTAATGGAATTCATGGATTTCTCTTGTGTGTCATAGATAATTTTTATATAACTAAGTAATGATTTTCCAGTAGATAAATTGGCAACAAACAAAAACATATAATTCTCGGAAGAGGAAATAAAAAGTAAAAACATCTAATTAACATATGTTCAGCGTAGTGTTCAATCTCATAGTAATGAAAGAAATGCAAATTTTAAAAACGTGTTATGGTGATTTACCTCCTAGTTGAAATGAGCAAAGGGAAAAGCCATAGGAATATAGAATGTGGGCTGAAGAGTAGTGAGGGGGACCTCCTGCTTACTGAGGAGGGGCAGAAGAGGGGTGTGGTCCTTGGGTTCCATCAGGCTGTGAGAACCGGGGGCATGCTCAGGTTTCCCTCTGTGGCAGGAGTAGGTCAAATAGATGTCTGAGGAGGGGGGAAATGGGAAACAAGTCATCAGTCCTCAAGTCACCCAGAAAGTTCTGCAGGACCTAGCAGTCCTAGTAGTCTGACAGCAGTTTTGGTCACTCTCATTGCTCCTACAGAAGCTGGCATCCATCACTCCCTCTCTAGTGCTCTGTCATAGCGGCGACTCAGGACTCTTTCTGAAGCTTGACAAACTAGCTGAATCAAGAAAGGAATTCGTTGCTTCTCTTGACTGGAAGGTCCAAGGGTAGGGCTTGCTCAGGACAGCTGGGGCTGACAGCCTCAATGGGGTTATTTTCTCTGTCTGTTTCTCTCTGTCAATTCTACTTTACTTTGAATTGGCTTCACTTTGGAGCAAGCTGTCTCCACATGGTGGACCCTGCCTTGTAGGTCACTCACCGTCTCAAATCCTTATAGAAAAATGGAACTAGAAGCCACCTACACAAGTGCACTCTGAGGGTCCAATGAGATAGAGTATATGTAAATGCTTTCAAACCACAATGTTTCAGAGGAATTTATTTGTTCTTATGGGGTCAGTGGCCTGCTTTGAAGCAGTGTTTCTTTTAACTTGGCATCTATACCTTCTTCCTGGTTTCTGATGTTCAATAAAATGGTATAGATTTTGTTGAGTAGGCCTGGCTTGCAGTTTGGCATGTAGGAAAAAAAAGTATCATCCTCTTTATCAAGAATGAAGGACATTGCTATTCTTTTTTTTTTTTTCTTTTTTAAGGTGGTGTTTAAAAAAATTAATTTCTGGGGCCATAGGAGCCTGTGGAGGTGCCTCAGGGACCCACAGTGTGTGGGTGGGGGAGGTGTGGGAATGGGGTTGAGAGACAGCTGGCAGGGACTAAATGGGTGGGTTTGTCAGAACAGCCCTGGTTTGTCTGTTTTCTACATCATGATTCCGGGTAAGATTTTACATCGAGAAGAAGAGTGGTGATATAGTTAAAATGGCAGCAACTTTGGCAGCAAAAGAGAAGAAATGAGCCAAATGCTGACATTAATTGACAAAAGCTAATGAAGACAGAACTGATGCAATTACTTAAAGCAAAACTGAACACCACTTGATCAAAATCTGGAATCCAATCTGAAAAAAAAGAAATTGATTAGTAGTAAGCCAAGGTTGTACCCATCACAATGGCGAAAGCCTGAGGTCGACTCCCTCCTCCTCCTACCTTCCATCTGAGACTAAGGACACTGAGAAGCTTTTGAAATGCATAGGCCCAACTGACCCTCTTACACTGTGTGGAGGACAGTATTAGTGTTTACCAACCTCTCCCTGCTTTTGCAGAAGACCCTGTAGCTAGTTCTGGGCAATGAAATGTGAGTGGAAAGGATGCGTATTATTCAGCGCTGAGGTGGGAAAAGCCCATGATTCTCTGGACTTCCTCTTCCTTGCCATGGTGATCAAGAAGGCCAAAAGCTTCCGATGGATGCACCTACAAGATGACGATCCTCTGTCACACTGAGCCCCGATGGGCTGTGCAGGGCAGAGGACCCTGCCTACAGACAATGGCTGTGCACCATGAGTGAGAAATAAAGCTTTGTGTCCTTAAACGACTGATGTCTTAGTTACAGCAGCGTAAGCGAATATCCACTGGGAGGAAATGTGGAGGCTCCAGGAAGGTTTTTCAGTGTGGGAAATTCCTAGAGGCTGCCTGGAAGAGAGCAAAGCTAGAAGTGCCAAGTGAAGTTGGGGGCTAGGTGAGGAGGGAGAGGAAGTAAATAACAGCTAGCTGAGGAAGCTGTGTGAGTCTGTGGAAAAAACATGCACTTTGGAGTCAAACTGACCCACCCAGGGCTCACATTTAGGTTTCACTTCTTATTTTCTCTCCGAGCAAGTAGACAGCCTCTCTTACTTTTCTCATTTATGAAGCATAATACCTACATTACATGACTGCTGAAAAGATTAAATTATACATACATATACACACAAACGCACATGACTAGCATCTAGCACAGTGTCTAACAGTTGGTAAGTAATCCATCAACCAAGATGCCCTTTCTTTCTGTCTGCTTCCCTCTAGTACCATTTCTAAGCCTGGTAGCTGCTAAGTTTTGATCTCACAGACTCTACAAGTGGGACTCCTTCAAGTTTAAAGTCCTCACTCCAAGGCCTGCATCCCACAGATCCCTGCTAGAGCTTTGAAACTGCAAGGGAATACTGCCAACTCCTGTCTTTAATTGCTTTATTTGTAGTGCCCTTGGACTCTGAAGAGGGACTCTTGGCCATTGTAAATGAGTCTAAAGTCTGGGTGAGTCTGGCTCCCGTCTGTCTTCCCAGGTATCTGTAAAGGCATTCCCCTCTTCCTGCCTTCTCACTTGTCACTTATAGCAGCCTGCAGCCTGTTTGGTGCCTTCACTTGCATCCTGACCATCAAGAAATATTTTAAAAGAAACTAAACTTATTAGAAACTGAAGGGAAAGCATCATATCCCAAAATATAAATATGAAAACAAAAAAATGCATGAGTTTACTGGACAGGAAGCTCTCACTGACACCCAGAGGCCTTGGAGGCTATAGCTGTCCACTGACACCCCTGCAAACATGCAGAAATTTCAAACGCAGAAACTACCTGATCCCAAAGTTGGTTTCTTGTTGAATTTTAGTGAAAAAACTTCCCTTGGTTCCACTCTGGCTGGGCTTGGGGACAGGGTGTTAATTGTATGTTACAAAATATCCTTGACTGGAGAGAATATGCAGAACAAAATATTATGTTTTTCAAAAGGAGGCATAAGACTGAGGGGGAAAAAGCTGAGCAATACTGTTCTAGCGACTTGGAACCCCAGGTTCTCAAAGGCAAGGCAGCAGAGGAATAAGTGAGAGGAGAAAGCCCGAGTATAGTGAGGAAAAATCCCAGAGGGGCCGGGGCAGCGTTTCGTGAGTATGAATATTTGAGTTTTCTTGGCTTGTTACCTCATTTACCCTGAACTGTTTAAAGATGGGCTTTCTGAGACATTTCATCCAGTCTTAATGTTTTAAGGGGAGCAAAGGTCATTTGATTTGAAAAAGCAGGGAGGGAGAGTTTTTAATGTGGGGAGCAGCAAACCCTTGGGATCCAAGGGCCCCTTGGTATTGGTGGGGCAGTTCCGGGCCTCTGTTTCCCTTTCTTTCTCTTCGGTGTCTCCAGCCGAACCCCTCTACAGGCGAAAGCCCAGACGGTTCAGCATTTTGCAGAAACCAAGAACTGCTCTGGGTTCCTGTTTCATTCTGAGGCGGGCCCGAGGGCTCTCAGCCCATTTGCGGAGGTGAGATGATGGACACCCCTTGCGTCCAAGGGGCTTTGAGCTGGCTCAGGCTGGGCTAGAGGGGAGCTCCGGTCCACCGAAGAGCCCTCTAAGAGCCCCGGCCCAATTCTTAAGCCCCAAACCTCCGCTGCACCAAAGGCTAATCAGTGAAAAACCAAACCAAACCAAAACTCCAGAGACACACGCAGGGGAAATGTTCTGCATTCCTAAAGGGGTGCTCCGCCCCGCCTGGGCCCCCAGCAGCGCAACCCTGTGGCTTCCCTTGCTGCCGCACTGTTTTGTGAACTCCTGTTTTGGGAACAGCGATGTCTGCTCGTCCCCACTTCCGGGCTTTCCCTTCCCCAGCTACCGCCTCGGCCTGGGGCGCCCCTGCGCCTGCTGAGGCTCGACCCCGCGCTTCTGCGTGCCCCTCCGGCTCCACTTTCACTTTCGGTCCCGGGGCGGCCAAGGCAGGCAGCAGCGGTGTGGTTCCCGAGCCCCAGGTACAGCGCTACCGTCCCCAGTGCGCCCCGCGGGGAGGAGGCTGCGTGGTTGGGGAAGGACGGGGCCCAGGCATCCCCCCTATGCTGGGGAGGCCTGGGGTCCAGGGCGCGGGGAGGAAGAGAACCAGGGGGCTGCGAAGTGGGGCTGGGGGGAGTCGTGGGGCTGGGGATCATGTCCGTGGGGAGGGCGGCGGGGTTGGCGCGGGCCCAGTCCTGCTCGAGCCCTTGTCCCTCTTTTCCACTGGGAGATGGACAAGGGCGCAGGGCTGGTGCGTCCGCTCCATGCGCTCCCCGGGCTGTGCCACTTCCCGGCCGGTAGGTGGGAGCCTCCTTCTGCGCTCCTCCCGGAGGCTGGTTTCCTGCCCGCCGCGTCCGCCGGACTGCCGAGTAGGGCCAAGTGAACTGGTGGGTGGATTGTGGGGTTGGGCCGAGGAGGGCGCCTTGCAGATAATAGAGAAACCTACGTGGCTTTGGTTACTTGCAGGCGCTGGGGTGTTCTGGGAACAAGAGTTAAGTGTCCTCAAGATCAGGTCTCTCTTCTTCTCCTGTACTTGTTGCTAGTAGTTGTCTGTCCTCACTTCTCTTTGGCTCAGCCTGGGTTTATCGAGTTAAAACACTACTGTTTGAGCAAATTAAAATTCCCTCTCTGGGTGTCTTACACGCCTGGTGGGCCTGCAAGTTAATTTCATGAGGAAGGAGAAGTGCAGACACTTCCTTACCTTTTTCATGGAGGTTCTTTGTGAGGCCAGGTTCAGAAAGAAATGCTCTGTTTTCTCCTGAATCCCCAGAGTATTTGCTCTCAATTCGGGATGTGGTCGACAACTTAAAAAAAAAAACCCAAAACTTAAAAAAATTGGCCAGGGTTGTCTCTTTTTCCACGGAGTTGGAATTGTAGTGATATATAGCACATTTTTAGGTGGGCCTAAATAGATAAATTCTAATATGTTAGAAAATTGAACTGATTAAGCATTTTTATTATTTACCAGCAGTGACAAGCTGTTATCAATGCTTGTTAATTTCATCGTTCAGAGCATTTTGGAAGAAGGTCCATTACCTCTTGGTGATGGATTTCACATTCCATAGTGTCCCAATGAAGGGAAGTATGAGATAGCCCAGGACCAGTTGCCCCTGACTTCCTGTGTAAGTGGGAAAAGTCAGAATCACCAAAGGCAGTAAGGTTCCTAAAGCATCTTGAACTCTTTCTGGCTGTGAAGTAAAGTTAGGTACTCTGTTACTGCTGCACTTTTATCCACAATATTGTGAAAGAAGCTTTGGTAAGATCAGATGCCAAAGGAAGATACTTCTGAAAACTTTAAAGGAGTACAGTCAAGTACAGGAAATTCCTTTAAAACCCTTATCTGTGTGCCCTCAATCTGTGTATATTTAACTGCCTTCTTGATAAATCCCCCTGGATATCTCATAGACAGCACAAATTAAACATATTAAAAAATGAACCCTTCATTCCCTCTTCTCCCTTTTCAATCTCTTCCACCTCTGGCCTTCTCCATTTCAATAAAGGGCACCTGTGACTACCCAGAAGTTCACTGTAGAAACCTGAGCCATCCTGATACATCCTGTCCTTTCCCTCACTCCCTACTTCTAATCCATCCTAAATATAGATGTTGAATCCATCCATCTCTCTGTCTCCACCCTGCCCCCCCAATTCTTTCTGTTGTCACCATCCGAGTATGAACCACTCTCTTATTTTGTCTACACTACTTTCTAAGTGGTCTCTTGGACTTCACTCTTACTTCTTTCCAGTCTTCCACTCTCCACACAGCAACAAGGGTGATTTTCTTTAGGTGTGAACTGGATCCTAGCTAGATCTCCTAGCTCAAATCCCTGTGGTTTCTCATTGCCCTTAGGATAGGATCCAAATCCTTAAGATGCCTACAGGGTGTGTGGTGGTCTGGCCCCTGCCCACCTCTCCAGGTGCATCTTCCTGCCACATGCTGGGCTTCAGCTTCACTGACTTTATAAATAACTAGCACTCTCTACGGCCCCTGAGCTTGCAAGTATGTGTGCCGTTCCCTCTGTTGGCAAAACTCTCTCTCCCTCTTTCCTCAGCTGACGTGAATTCGTCCTTTAAATCTCAGCTAAACATCTCAGAGAGCCCCCAGTGTACATCAGTCCACCCTGTTACTCTCTTTCAGTATGTGTGTTGCTTTTTTCTTCATAGCTAATCATGGTTGGTAACTATCTATGTTTGTATTTGTGTAAACTTGTTAAAAGTCACCCCACCCCCACTACATGCTCTTTGAGGTCAGGGACCTGTGCTGCCTTGCACTGCCCCGCAAAACCCTCGCACATAATACACCCTCAATACATATCTGTGGAATGAGTAATTGAACATATTTTAACTTAATTTTCACAACAATCCTGTGAGAGAGGTGTTATCTCGTTTTACACACGAAGAAAATGGAACCAGGGTTCAACAACCTGCCCAAGGTCATAGTAGGTGTCAGAGCAAGAACTCAAAGCCAGATTTTCTTTTCTGACTGTAAACCTAATATATATATTGTGGATATAGCGATAATTACATATGTATGTATGAATTCCAACATTTATGCTGTCTATATCACGTGTTCCACTTTGGTTTCCTGGCCCTGCATCCTCTCTGAGACACAGCCATTATCTCTTTGGTTTCCTCCTCTCTTGGACCCAACACTGCAAGGCCTTTGCTGTGAGGTGCCACCGCCAACCCCTTCAGCAGCCTTGCTGTCAGCTCAGAACCAGTTGGAATTTTTAGATCTCTTCTTGGGCTGTTGGAGAACCCTTGAGGACTCCCAGAGCCCTTGCATGCCTGAACCTGCCACCTTCCCTGTGCTCTCTGCCATCTTGGGGCGCAGGCCACACCCACTAAACTACTGTCATCAGAAGTTCCAAATGGAAGCATCATGCAAGTTCTTTTTACCTCTGGCCCCTCAGCTTCAAGGGAGATCCATCATTCTGCCCTGGGATTCTGCCTGAGGAGGTAGGGGCAGGAACTCTTTACTATTTTGGTGTTTAAACTTTATTCTTCTCTTCCAAATCACTCCAATCCTCCATGGCTGGAAGCATCCTTTAGGTGGTTCCTAGACAACAACAACAACAAAACCGAAGAAACACAAAAACAGAAACCCCTGTTCTTCCTGTTCACATTTCTTTTCTGTCTCATTTGGGTGGTGCCTTTTGAGCTGGGATTATGGTGTCTCCATTGTTGACTGTCTCTACGGAGCTTGCATCCCTTCTGTTTATTTAGCCTGCAGATCTACTCCGTGGGGAAGCGAGAGGTCAGTACTTGTAGCTGTGTGCTTCGGAAGGGAGCAGAATGGAGAGTGAAGGGTGGGGATAGCACATCAGTCATTCCCCTGAAGTCGTGTTCCCCACATAGAGATCAAGGGATAAGACCATGGCTTGGCAAGGATTATCTAGGAGGTTCCTCAGTCTCGCTCTTCAATAGAATTTCGGGGAAGTTTAAAAAAAATTATGATGCCCTGACCTAGGGATCCAGGCATCGGTCATTATTATTATTTTTTGTTTTGTTTTTTTTGCAGTACGCGGGCCTCTCACTGTTGTGGCCTCTCCCGTTGCGGAGCACAGGCTCCGGACGCGCAGGCTCAGCGGCCACAGCTCACAGGCCCAGCCGTTCCGCGGCATGTGGGATCCTCCCGGACCGGGGCACGAACCTGTGTCCCCCGCATTGGCAGGCGGACTCTCAACCACTGCGCCACCAGGGAAGCCCCAGTCATTATTTTAAGAGCTTCCTAGATGACATTAACATGCAGCCAAAGTTGAGAACCACTAACATAGAGGAAGAATCCAGTGTACCACCATCATTTCAATAACCTGAGCTCACCTGACAGAAGCCGCTCCTGGCCAACTGCTATTAGAGAGGCAGCTTTGTCTAAGAGAGAGAAAAATGTATGCTTGGTTCTCTGGGCATGGATTGCCAACTCCCTCAAAATTCGCATTTCTTTTATGTCCCATGGCCTTAATGAAGTGCAAAATATGGTCTGCATCATGCCTCCTGGTGTGCTTTGAGTGTAACCTTAGAGTCACCCCCCTCCTTGCCTTGTGAATAATTATTCTCCAGCAAGTTCTCCTGGGGTTTGCTTCTGTCCACATGGATTGCCCGAACAGCCCTATCCTTTCACCTTTTGTGCTGTAGCTACTGCTCTGGCTTGCTCCACCTGCAGTGCCTCTGATGCCCTCCCTTCACTTCCAAATCCGACCCCTCCTTCCAGACCACTCCCAATGCTGCTCTTGCATAAAGGCATCTCAGCATCACTCTGTAGCCAAAGTCACTCTCTCCCTTTGGAAATACCATTCCATTCTCCCTCAGCACTCTTTTCTTCTTGTTCCTTTTTTTTTGGCCACACTATGCGGCATGTGGGATCTTAGTTCCCTGACCAGGGATCAAACCCATGCTCCCTGCAGTGGACACGTGGAGTCTTAACCACTGGACTGCCAGGGAAGTCCCTATTATTATTTTTAAAGCACTCCACGCTTTGTTGTGTTTTACTCTTTGTGTATATATGTTTTCTGCCCTTCCAGATTTTGAAGTCCTTGATTATGGGATTTGTGTCTTGTATCTTCTTATATCCCACACGGTACTCAGCACACATCCTTGTAGGTAGCAGGCATGCAACACTTATTTGTTGGATAGAGTGTAAGAAAGAAACCAGGGGATTGTCACAGACTATCATGAAAAGTCACTCTGAAGTCTTCCCTGGCTAAATAGATACTAAATCAGGTTTTGGCAGGACAGTTTGACAAAGATGCCAGTGTTATGAAGCCTTACTGTTACAAATACTTGCCTTTCCCCCCACACTTAGTACTGAGCATGTATGTTTCCTTCCTGTACTTCCTGTGTTTTAAGAACTCTCTGCGTTGTAAGCTTAGTGGGAAGCAAGGCCTGTCTCCCGTTGAGGAAGCTGTAAAGCCCAGATTCTTGCTCTCTCCACCTCCCAGCCTGGTAGCGTGGACACCTCGCTTCTGCTGAAACAACAGAATGTTGCAGGGGCAGTGGAGACCTCACTCTGCTGGTGGCCGCAGGGGTGTCCGAATCTAATCTCTAGGCAGTAGGGTGGCTCCTTCTGAGGTCCAGTGTGGGTAGGGGGTGGTCACCTGATCAGGTGTTTCTCTGATGTGGTTCTGGCCGCCCATTTTTGCCTGTTTTATGAGCCTGGTTTCCCAAATGACCTGGCAACCCTGTGACCCATTTAGTGAGCTACTCAGGATCCTCAGCCAGAGCTTGTTCTTCCTTTCAACAGAGAACCCTGACTGGTAAGAGTTAATTTAAACTTTGAATGCCAGATGATGCCTTACAGTAGGTGTTAATGATTGTTGCTGACCATAAACTTCTTTCTTCTTATGAATCATTAACACAGGGAAGGTAATTTTACTTTCAGGAAAAGACCTAGTAATTTTGAAAGTTTGTATCTGTATCTGTTCATTCTGGACGGATACATTCTGAAATTATGCTGTCTTGATAATATTTTAGGGACTCTTTTTTTTTTTCTTTTACACATTTGTGCCACTAGGCAGTTCAAGCAAGATGATACCTCTGTCCGTCAAACGGCCCCTTGTGACCATGTCCCTTCTGCTTTCATCACTGTTGATGCTCTTAACTGTGGCAACTCCATCCTGGTGCCAGAGCAGTGAAACAACATCTCCAAAGGCTAGTAACAGGGCACCATTTCCTTGGAATAAAATGCGACTTCCTGAGCACATCATCCCACTTCATTACGATCTCATGATTCATGCCAACCTCACCACTCTGACTTTCGGGGGAACCACGGAAATAGAAATCACAGCCAGCAAGCCCACCAGTACCATCATCCTGCATAGTCACCACCTGCAAATATCTAAGGCCGCCCTGAGGAAGGGAGCTGGTGAGAGGCAGTCTGAAGAGCCGCTGAGAGTCCTGGAATACCCGCCTCAGGAGCAAATCGCACTCCTGGCTCCTGAGCCCCTGGTGGGCGGGCTCCCGTACACCATTGTCATTGACTATGCTGGCAATCTTTCTGAGAGTTTCTATGGATTTTATAAAAGCACCTACAGAACCAAGGAAGGGGAAGTGAGGTATTTTTTCGTCTCTCTCTCTCTCTCTTTTTTTTTAAAGGTTCAAGTGCTACCCACACGAAATTTATTACTTCAGGTGGATTTTCTTTTAAAATTCCCTAGATTGTTGAATTCTTTCTTTGGTTTTGTTTTGCATCTCTTTTTGGATATAAAAATGGCTCATAGTTTTTTCCCTCTTTTGGGGGATCTCCTTTTTCATTCTGTTTTAACCAGTTTTCTTTCCTCCAGCTCTATCAGAGGGAATACCTATTTGTTTATTTAATTAGATTTCTGGCATATAATAAATATTTTAAATTCTCTTGGCCTATGTACTAGTTTCCAAGGGTTGCTTTAACAAAGCACATAAACTGGGTGGCATAAAACAATAGAAGTTTTTTCTCTCACAGTTCTGGAGGCTGGAAGTCCAAAATCAGGGTGTCAGGAGGCCTATGCTCTAAGTCTCTGAGCCCCTCCTTGCCTCTTGCTAGCTTGTGGCGCCGTCAGTCTTTGACATTCCTTGGCTTTGCAGCTACATCAGTCCAGTCTCTGCCTGCCTGTCACATGGCCATTCTCCAAATTTCCCTCTTCTTATAAGGACACCAATTCTGTTGGATTAGGGCCCAACCTGATGGCCTCATCTGAACTTGATTACATCTGTAAAGACCCTATTTCTATATAAAGTTACACAGATATTAGGTAATAAGACTTCAATGTATCTTTTTAGGGGGCACAATTCAACCCATACAAACAATTAGAGGAAATATTAAGATTTTTGTCTCAGTTAAAACTTTTTTAGGGATCCTCTCCTGCCTTGCTTTAGTTGTGTTTTTTTTTTGTTTGTTTGTTTTTTGTTTTGTTTTGTTTTGCGGTACGCGGGCCTCTCACTGTTGGGGCCTCTCCCGTTGCAACGGAGCACAGGCTCCGGACGCGCAGGCCCGGCGGCCATGGCCCACTGGCCCAGCCTCTCCGCGGCACGTGGGATCCTCCCGGACCAGGGCACAAACCCGCGTCCCCTGCATCGGCAGGCGGACTCCCAACCACTGCGCCACCAGGGAAACCCTAGTTCTGTTTTTAATAAGATATTTTGGGAGATTTTATACTAAATTTTAAAATCAAATTTCATTTGTTAGTAGATTATACTAACTTACTTTCGGATTTCATATTATTTTTTTGAGGTAAAAAAAGTCAGATACTACCAAAAAGAATTTTTTCAAAAGTAAAATGTACCCTCATTATAGCCTCTGGAGATAACTACTGCTTCTATTCCAGGGGAATATCCTTTAGACTCTTTTCTGGATATGCGTACACATTATTTTATGTAAATGGAGCCATGCTATGTTTTCTGTTTCACGAGGGAGTTTTTTAATATGTTGAGGAGACGTATTTTACACGGATGACTATCCCTATACGTCATTTTAACGACTTTATTAAAATGTATGTTTGTGTGTTGGTTTATTTAACTAATCCCTGATGGATGGAAATTAGGTTGTTTCCAACTTTTTGGCCATCAGCAATAATTTGACAAGCATCTTCGTACATCATTTCTTCAGAATAAATGCCTAGAAGTAAAACTGCTAGGTCAAAGGGTCCATAAACTTTTGATATCCCTTGCCATATTCCTCACTAATACTGTGTATTGGCAATCCTCTTAAAGCCAAAACGCCAATGGATTTTTCCCTTTAATTTATTACATCGATCATTAAGGAAGCTGTGCAGCTTCGGATGTGTTTACTGACTATTTGTAGGTTCTTCTTTTGTGAGTTGCTGATTTATGACCTCTGCCTGCTATTCTACTTGGTTGCTGGGTATAATTCTTACATATTTTTTAAGAGCTCATTATCTGTTCAGGTTATTAACCTTTTGTCAAATACCTTTCAATCAATTTTCCCTGTTTTCTTTTGCTTGTCTTTTAGTTTATGATAGCTTTTGTCATATAAAAAATTTTTAATAGTGAGATTCATTAAGATTATGATAACTTTAGGAATTAAAAAATGATCACACACCTAACTGATAGTCCCTGGTGCTTCATGGTATATTTTTATTTCCCTTGTCGTAATTTTAGGATACTTGCATCAACACAGTTTGAACCAACTGCGGCCAGAATGGCCTTTCCCTGCTTTGACGAACCTGCTTTCAAAGCGAGTTTTTCAATCAGGATCAGAAGGGAACCAAGACACCTCGCCATCTCCAACATGCCACTGGTGAGTCTAAACTCCTGTGTGTCTACTCACAAGAAAAGTCCATTGATTCACTGTGATTTGTATTACCTCACTGACAGTTAACATTCAGGTTGCCTGTTCTGTTTGTTTTATTGCCTACAGATAGCTAACTTTTCTATTTCATTTCCAACCTATGCTTTTGGTTCAAGTAACAATTTATTTATAGTCAAAGAAAAAAATTGTCCCTAAAAACATGCAAAATTTAGGTAAGAGTGACATTGCAGGTGCGGTGTTGATGGGAGGGAAACTTTATAGACAATTCAGGTCAGGTTAACTGAGAGTGCCCTTCACAAAGCACTTTCACTTTTATTTTCTCATATGCTCTTTTAAAAGGATTTTAAAGGGAATGCTTTGTTGAATAAGGCCATGTTTCTATGATATAGTCATTCTCTATAATTTCTATATACTATATTACTAATAATATTAGCTATGCAATTTTTAACTATGGCACAAAGTTGGTCAGATGGAAAAAGAAAAAACAGTCATATTTTAAGATTATTATGGTAGTAAAGGTAAGTAATGATAGCTAGCTCAGTTCCCAGTTTCAAAGCAGATGTGGACAGTTTTCCCTCTGATACTTATTTATTTATTTATTTATTTTTTCTTTTCCATTATGGTTTATTACAGGATATTGAATATAGTTTCCTGTGCTATACAATAGGACCTTGCTGTTTATCTCTTCTATATATAATAGTTTGCATCTGCTAGTCCAAAACCCCTCTGATTTTTAAAAGTAGTGAGGAGAAGATGACCTCGCCAAATGAATAAAATTACTTAGTAAGTGCCGTTATCCTGTGATTCTGGTAGCACTGGGAAAACATAAGCTGAGCTGTCATTCTACACCCGGCGCATACCAACTCCAGAAGCACACACACCCTTTGTTCAGAGAAGCTCACTGTGGGTGAGACTCAGGGTGGACTAGGCTTTGCCCAGAGTCCAGAAGGGTATCACGCCTCATCCCTGTGCTGACTCGGGAGGCATTAGCTTCACATGAAGGGACTCACAGAGCCACAAGCCAACAGTATTTGATTGATTACAGTATTTCTCAATTGATTTCTCAATTTCTCAATTGATTACAGTATTTCTCAACCTTTAGAACTCTATATTGCTCGCTGAATCCCTTAAGGATCCCTTAAAAGGGAGTCTGCCATTCCCTCCTAGAAGGCTGTATAAAAAGCAGACTTTTGTGAATCCTTACCAGCCAAGAACTTTTGTCTCTCTCCCCACCGCATTTGTGTGTAGCAAGATAAGAAACAGTTATGCCATTTTCCTAATATAAATTTGAGATAGAGAAAATCCTTTTTCAAATTATAGTTCCCTCCCCAAATATTATGGTATTGCTCCCTGGGATGGAAGTGAGTTCTCTAATTAGAGAATTACAGCTTAAGGAGAAAAAAGGAACAGGGGTGGTTTGGAAATGAGGGACAGACTGACCCACTAAACAGGATTGGTGGAGATTTTGTAGGCTTGCAGGGGGAAGGCAAGAGCCCCAAGGCTCCCCAAAGATGCTGGAGTCTAAATCCATGGACGTCCGGGACCCACTTGTTGAGGATCAGAAAATCTAATGTAATCTTGCTCTTGAACAAGAAAGCTCTTCCCTTGGCAGAAATTTAACAGGGTGGCCTGAACTCAAGATGCAGACTTGGGGTTGAGGGGAAGAACAGTGGTGTCTCAAAGGATCTTTTTGGAGGCTAGAAAAGCAGTTACACCTTTGGAACACTGAAGTGTTTGGGGCAGGAGTTAATCACATCTAAATTTCTATTCTCGACATTGTGCTAATAATTAAAACAATGTCAAGAATAGAAATTACTGTTAGGGGTAGGTTGAAGGCATTTTATAAAGAAAGGTAATTTCGGGTCCTTCAAGAGTAAACCTAGGTTGGCTATCATAGTTAGAGTTTGAATGACCAAAGGGTGACCAGCAGGCACCATAGCTTGTGGCTGGTGGGTACTAAAAAGAAGGATGAGGTGGGGCTTCCATGGTGGTGCAGTGGTTAAGAATCTGCCTACCAGTGCAGGGGACACGGGTTCAAGCCCTGGTCTGGGAAGATCCCACATGCTGCGGAGCAACTAAGCCTGTGCACCACAACTACTGAGCCTGTGCTCTAGAGCCCGTGAGCCACAACTGCTGAAGCCCGCATGCCACAGCTACTGAAGCCTGCACACCTAGAGCCTGTGCTGTGCAACAAGAGAAGCCACCGCAATGAGAAGCCCGCGCACTGCAACGAAGAGTAGCCCCTGCTTGGCGCAACTAGAGAAAGTCCGTGCACAGCAACAGAGACCCAATGCAGCCATAAATAAATAAATAAATAAATTTTAAAAAAAGAAGAAGAAGAAGAAGGATAAGGGGGCAGAGAAATAGAGGTAGAAATAAGATTACAGGAACAATGCATGTGTTAACATGGAACTTCTCAGATTAGTTCTGGATGGTCTTCTCTCCAGGGTCCTGCCCAGTGCTTTCTGTTGGCTGAGGCATTAGACTTTCTTCTCTGGAAGCCGACATCTTAGACTGTACCTTTATCACCCCAACCCTACTCTGCAAGGCTGCTCCCTGATTGCATTGAAAAACTGATTCCAGTGAAGCAAATCAGAGTTTGGAGGAGGCTTTGCAGGGTCAGGCCCAGGCATGGGTTACTTTCAACTGTTTAGGAAAGTAGAAGCTCTTTTTAGGTTGTCCTCGGTGACCCCTATTAGACTCTGCATTTCCAGATCATTCTCATACCTTGTATTTAAGTGAGCTACATCTTGGCAAAGCCAGCAATCTCAGTTTTGCTTTGTCTCACCCATGTTATCAATCCTCATGTGCCAAATATGAGTGAGTTTGTGATCATCTGGATTATTTAAAAGAAATGAAGTGGTGATGGTTGTATAACTGAATATAATAAAAACCACTGAATTGTATACTTTAAAATGATGAACTTTATGGTGTGTGAATTATATCTCGATAAAGAAAGAAATGGAGTAGAATGGTTTGGCCTTAATGTCTAAATTATAATCAGATATCGGAAAGAGATATATATATATATTTTTTGCGATACACGGGCCTCTCACTGTTGTGGCCTCTCCCGTGGTGGAGCACAGGCTCCGGACGCGCAGGCTCAGCGGCCATGGCTCACGGGCCCAGCCACTCCGCGGCATGTGGGGTCTTCCCGGACCGGGGCACGAGCCCGCGTCCCCTGCATCGGCAGGCGGACTCTCAACCACTGCGCCACCAGGGAAGCCCCGGAAAGAGATATTTCTAAATAATTATACAAATGTCATGTCATATCCTTTCAGTATGTCTGAGAGTTAGGAAATTTCTCTTTATAAAATGTTTTCAATGTCTTGGGTAATTGTATTTGATGATTTCAGTTATTCTGATTTTAGGTTAAATCTGTGACTGTTGCTGAAGGACTCGTAGAAGACCATTTTGATGTGACCGTGAAGATGAGCACCTACCTGGTGGCCTTCATTGTTTCAGATTTTAAGTCTGTCAGCAAGATGACCAAAAGTGGCATTAAGGTGAACCTGCAATTGTCACATAGGGTGACCAGCTTGTCCTGGCCTGCCTGGGACTGTCTTGGTTTTAAAACTGGAAGTCCTGCATCCTAGGAATCCCCTCAGTCTTGGGCAAACCAGTTGGTTGGTCATCCCGTTGTCTCAGATACTCATATTTACAGTGGGGTTCTAATAGCAAAAACATGCGGTGAGGCCTGGCCTGGCCTGGGTCATGGTCCTGGCTCCACCACTAACTGACTTTCTGCTCCCTTTTTTCCTGCTCCCCTTGGAAGTTAGCTTATACTTTTTTAAAATGTGTAAGTTGGACTAGATCCTGCAATGGTTTCTAAGGTTGCTCCTGTGTATAACTTCATGCAGTTTGGAAGTGAATGTCACGGACTACCTGAGCGGGAGTTTCTAACCATGGGAAGGAAGTAAGATAGAGCAGTCTGCTTGGAGTATTAAATGGCTCTGGGGAGAGCATTTGGGCCAGGGAATACTGGAGTACTAGAGAAAAAGATCTTGTTTCAAAGAGCACTTGCCACTTGGGTGGGTACTATTGTGTAGTGAACAACCTGCTCAACTGTACGCTGTGGCTCTGAATGCAAATAAGATTTTTGGAGAGGAGGGACGGGATACTTTATTTGAAGTTACCTCATTTATTTAAATAGGGGTACATTTCCTATCAGGTTTCCCACCTTGGGCAGGCTTGGGACTTTGTCTCCTATCCCCTGAGTTCTTTAATGCCATGAAAACCCAAACTCAAGTCCATCTGTACTAGGCCAGTGTCCTCAGGGCAAAAGCTGGCTGCAGTGCTCTGCTGACTTCTCAGGGTTCTACTGTCGTTTCATTTTTGGCAACTAAGTCGGCTTTACTTTTTCACTATCTCATGTAAACATTTAAAAAGACATGTTTGTATTTGTTATCCAGCGTTTGTTGTAGTTTTCAGAAGGGGGGGTTGATCAGGAACAGTCAGCATTAATATAAGAAATAGAACTTCCAATTGTCTTTCTTAAATTGGCAACCATATCCCACAATATGAAGCTGTTAATGTCAGTCTTCTAGAGAAGCCACTGTGGCATTTGGATAACTTTCGTGTACCTTTCTCTTCAGGTTTCCGTGTATGCTGTTCCAGACAAGATAAATCAGGCAGGTTATGCACTGGATGCCGCGGTGACTCTTCTAGAATTTTATGAGGATTATTTCAGCATTCCATATCCCTTATCCAAACAAGGTATAGATTTGGCACAGGTGTTACAAAGTGTGGCATTTACTGACCCCAGCAGTAGATTATATCCTCCTAATTGGCATCTCCCCCCTCAGCTCGGCAGGCCCTCAAGTCATTAAAACCTGGCAGGTTCCTGAGGCACATGTCATGGAGATAATTTTGCCTTCTGACTTTAAATTAATTTTTTAAAAATAAATTTATTTATTTATTTTTGGCTGTGTTGGGTCTTCGTTGCTATGTGCAGGCTTTCTCTAGTTGCAGTGAGCGGGGGCTACTCCTCATTATGGTGCGCAGGCTTCTCATTGCGGTGGCTTCTCGTTGCGGAGCACGGGCTCTAGGTGTGCGGGCTTCAGTAGTTGTGGCTCGTGGACTTCAGTAGCTGTGGCTCGCGGGCTCTAGAGCGCAGGCTCAGTAGTTGTGGTGCATGGGCTTAGTTGCTCCACGGCACGTGGGATCTTCCCAGACCAGGGCTTGAACCCGTGTCCCCTGCATTGGCAGGTGGATTCTTAACCACTGCGCCACCAGGGAAGTCCTTGCCTTCTGACTTTAAAGACAAGCACAACTATATTATTGGGTAGATAGCAAAGGACAGAGGCTGTATTTTTTTCATGAGTGGCACACATTTGGTAGGAACATAGAGTACTCAATGAATTTTTCGAACGAATTCACTGATAGAGCATGAGAAAATCTGCATTTTCTTTCTTACATGAGCCCTTAAAACTACTGTGTGTTTTGAGTTTTTAGGTGTATGGGAGTCTTGGGCATCCAAGGTCGAGTGGATTATTGAGACAATTGTTAAAATTGTCTAGTCCCCAAGCACCTTGTCAGAGAATTAGAAATGGAGTCAGGAGGTCTGAAACCCAAGCCTGACTTTGTCTTGCAGCAGCAAAGTAACTCTGTATGAGTCACTGAGTCCTTTTTCTTTATTGTGAAAGGTTCTTCAGTCTAGAATAATCCATGATTCTGCGTGAGCCACGTAGTTTTTCTTTGATCCCTACACCCATCCACTCTGAAAGTTAGTGTGTTTGGGCAACATGTAGCTTGAGATTGGTAAGATGTTTTTGTTTCCTTCCCAAGATCTTGCTGCTATTCCTGACTTTCAGTCTGGTGCTATGGAAAACTGGGGACTGACAACATACAGGGAATCGTCTCTACTGTTTGATGCTGAAAAGTCTTCTGCATCAAGTAAGCTTGGCATCACGATGACTGTGTCCCATGAACTCGCCCACCAGGTATATAAGCTCAATCACACTTTCAAAAAAATGTTAACTATATCTATATTGCTTTTCTGGGACATAGGCTATTCATACTGTTGTATGAATTCTACCAATTCATTTTTACTATGTCTTTTTTCCCAGAAGAAGAAATGATTTCTTTAAAGCATTAGGTACCATGTTTTATAATACACATTGCGAAGTTTTTCTTTTTACTTTGAAAAAAATATTAGCTTTATAAATATGTTAACATTCGTATACTGACCTTACACATATAGAATATATTTCCTTCTGAATGTCTGACGTTTATGGCCACGTAGATAATCCAGTTTCCATAGAAATCTGTGAATAACCTGAGTAATGTTTTCCTTTCAGTGGTTTGGGAACCTCGTCACTATGGAATGGTGGAATGATCTTTGGCTAAATGAGGGATTTGCCAAGTTTATGGAGTTTGTGTCTGTCAGTGTGACTCATCCAGAACTGAAAGTTGTAAGTTGTATTTACTTACTTTTTTTTTACATTTTAGATCAATCTGTTGTGTTGTTTAATGTTGCTGGAAAATACTTACTGATGTTAGATCATGGAATTCATAGAAAGATTGATAACTTCCCTGGGAGTTTAAATATGAATCAGGTTTCCAAAATGCTAGTGAACTTTAAAGATACATTGCAAAGGTTTATTTCCAAACTCAATTGCTTATTTCCAAATCTATGATTGTTATGAAGTTAGTATTACATTTTGTCCTCCCTTAATATCAAAGAAATAGAAATAATGACAACCTGTCTGTTCCATATCACTTCCCCAACCTTCGGGTTGCTCACTGAAGAAGTATTAGGTACAGATTGCTATTTCAATAGGGTCCTGCTTGCCAAATGAAATGAGTTATGTTTAAGGTCATTGTACATTTGATTGTATAAGAACCTAGACTCATGGGTCGCAGACTTAATGCTTTGGAACCTCTACGTGTTGACTTTAAAAATCATGTGTTTAACTTGTGAAAATCAAATGCAGTAAAATTAAAAAGAAACTTTATGTAAAAACAATCCTTTATCATATTATAATTTTCATTTGGACATATTCATATCCCATTTTCATCTTCCAATACACATAACTTATATGTAGTTATAATTATAATGTACATATAATTATTACACTAGAGTGGATCATAAATATTTTCCTGTTTCCACATAGTCTTTAATAATAAAAATGATTACATATGGATATTATTTTATTGGGTAATATGCCCTAATCAGGTTATAGTTGGGATTTGTTTTTCATTACTTTTTCTTTCATTACATGGTTTTAAAGCTAAATTTCTTTGCTTTAAAATAGTATAGATGATGATTGGAGATACTTAAATCACTATACATTTTAGTTTCTGATTTTGGCACTGTTGGACTGTAGGCATAATGTTTTTCCTTTTAATAGGAAATTTTCTTTATTCTAAGGTGATAAGTATTTAAACAAAAATTTCAGTGTTGATCTAAGATCACTGTTTCTTGGCTGTTCTTTAGAAGATAGTAATTCTATTTACTTTTGTAAATTCTATAAATATGGAAAAGGTTAGATTAGAAATTGAGAGTGTAAACCTATTATCCCAGGTCAGACCATCCTCATTTCGTATTTTTTTCAAGTAAATGTAAATCATTGGTGATGTTGTCTTTTTTTCTGTCTCAATAGGAAGATTATTTCTTTGATAAGTGTTTTAATGCTATGGAGGTAGATGCATTAAACTCCTCACACCCTGTGTCCACACCTGTGGAGAATCCTGCTCAGATTCGGGAGATATTTGATGAAGTTTCTTATGAAAAGGTAAAAATGGATTATAAGGGTACAGTTTGGACCCTGCACTTAAAAATGTGGGGTGGAGAGGTTATAGATAGTGTTTTGGGGTGACTTTCCCTTCATAAGGACTAGCCCAGATTGAATTCCTTCTCTTCTCACCCATGCTGCCCAGAGTTAACTCTTTTAGGCCTAACTTGAGGTTTAGCTTCAAATCCTAAAGATTATATTGTGGTCAGTTTGTTTACTGTCTTAAGTTGAATATTCATGGCCTACAGAAGCTTTTTATTTATCCTTCAATAAATAGGTCTTGATCGAGCATCAACTGTGTACCAGGCAAAAGCCCCTGCCCTTGTATAGCTTTTGGTGCCTTCAGAAACAGTTGTCCTGCACAATGTGTTTAATAAAAGAATTGGAAATTGTTGCCAACATATAATAATTGGGAGATTTTAAATAAAAATCCAGATTTCTGGCTTCGATAGGAGGGAAAAAGGATTCTGGTCATACCAGGCCTATATTTCCCTTAGCAGCATAGACGGGAGCTAAGTCATGGCTCCTTTATGAGATCAGAGTTCTGCTTTTCCACTTTCCCTTCCATTCCCAACCGTTTCTGTTATCCTCACCAAGGCAGAGAATGTGTCATTTATCATTATGCTTGGCAGAGAATGTGTCATTTATCATTATGCTTGGCTGTTTTATGTGTAGCAAATGGAAAAGTATATCTTGTTTGCATGTTTCCATCCATAGTGCAGAGGAGATAAAAGCAGACATAAAACAGACATATAAACACACACATAGATCAATGGAACAGAATAGAGCCCAGAAATCAACCCATGCATATATGGTTAATTTATGACAAAGGACCTGAGAATATACAATGGGGAATGGAGAGTCTCTTAAAAAAATGATCATTTAGTTCTCCCAACACCACATGTAAAATAATGAAACTGTACCACTATCTTACACCATTCACGAAAACTAACTTGAAATGGATTAAAGACTTAAATGTTAAGACTGTAAACCATAATGTTCATAAAAACTGAGAGAAAAAGCTTCTTGACATGGGTCTTAGCAGTGATTTTTATGGTATATGACACCAAAAGTATAAGAGCATAAGCAACAAAAGCAAAAACCAAGTGGGACTACATCAAATTAAAAGCTGTCTGCACAAAAAAACAACAAAATGAAAAGGCAGCCTACTGGATGGGAGAAAATACTTGCAAACCATATGTCTGACAAGGGTAATATCCAAAATATATAAAGAACTCCTACAACTCAATGACTAAAGAAAACAATCTGATTTTAAAAGGAGCAGAGGAACTGAATAGAAACTTTTCCAAAGACAAACAGATGGCCAATGGGTACATGATAAGGTGCTCAACATCACTAATCATTGGGGAAATGCAAATCAAAACACAATGAGAGGGCTTCCCTGGTGGTGCAGTGGTTGAGAGTCTGCCTGCCGATGCAGGGGACGCAGGTTCGTGACCCAGTCCGGGAGGATCCCACATGCTGTGGAGCGGCTGGGCCCGTGAGCCATGGTCACTGAGCCTGTGCGTCCGGAGCGTCTGCTCCGCAGCGGGAGAGGCCACAACGGTGAGAGGCCCGCGTACCGCAAAACAAACAAACAAACAAAACAAAAAACACAATGAGACATCACCTCACGCTGGTCAGAATGGCTCATCTCATAAAGACAAATAGCAAGTGTTGGCAAGGATGTGGAGAAAAGGAAACCCTCGTGCACTGTGGTGGGAATGTAAATTGGTCCAGCCACTGTGGAAAACAAAATATTAAAAAATAAAGCTATCATATCCAGCAATTCTACTTCTGGGTATTTATTCAAAGAAAACAAAAAACACTAACTTAAAGAGTTATGTGCATTCCTATGTTCCAGGCAGTGTTATTTACAATAGCCAAGATAATTGTTTCCATAAGTGACCATTCCACAGTGCAATATTCAGCCATAAAAAAGGAAATCTTGGCACTTGTGACAACATGGATGGATCTTGAGGGCATTATGCTAAGTGAAATAAGTCAGAAAGACAAATCCTGTATGATCTCACTTATATGTTAAGTGTAAAAACAAACACACAAAAAATGAGCTCATAGATTGGTGGTTGCCAGGGGTGAGGGGCGGCGGTAGGTGAAATGGATGAAGGAGGTCAAAAGGTACAAACTTCCAGGTTATAAAATACATTATAGGATTATAATGTACAGCATGGCAACTATAGTTAATAATATTGTATTGTGTATTCAGAAGTTGCTAAAAGTAGATCTTAAAAGTCCTCCTCACAAGAAAAAAATTTGTGACTGTGTAATGATGGATGTTAACAAGGTGTATTGTGGTGATCATTTTGCACTAAATACAAGTATTGATTCATGTTGTACACCTGAAACTAATGTTATATGTCAATTATACCTCAAAAAAAACACCAGTCCTGTTGGCAGGAATAGGCACACCATGTAGACATTCAGGGACCTGGGCTTTGCCTATCTAGTGACTCTATGATCCCCTAGAACCAGAGAGAGACTACCACTGCCTAGGGGGGACCTAAGAAATTTTCCCGGAAAAGAAGATTTTGAGTTATGTCTTAAAGATGAATTGGGCTGTGCAGTGGAGGCTAACACAACATTGTAAAGCAACCATACTCCAATAAAAATTAATTAAGAAAATAGATGAAATGGGGCTTTTCAGGAAGTAAAGAATGTAGAAAGGGCTTTCTCGGAAGAGGGAATCATGATTTCTTAGGAAAAGAAGACTTGAAAGAGGGTGGTTGTTGAGAGAGAGGGATGGAGGAAGGAAGGAAGAGTCCTTGGTGGTTAGTTGTATGCAAAGTTCAGGGGGAAACAAAGAACGTAAAAGAACATTTTTTTATCCTTGGACTACTTCCCTCGTTTGTCACCTGTCTGACCACTGGAGGCATTTGAGTTTGTGACCCATGATCTACAAGAATGGGAGTGAAAGGGAGAAGAGCTCTTATCAGGGGAATGCAGAGTATTTAGGAATTCTCTTGCTCCCTTTCTCATTGTTACTCTTGCCCTGCCAGTTCTCTTTGCTCAAGCCTGCCTGGGCTCCAAGATTCCTCACCGGTTACTCACCCACCCCAGAGCGGCAGTAGGAGAGCCACGTGGTGGTTCAAGTTCAGTTTTAGTCTGTACGTTGTCCACTCACCTGTGAATAATGGAAGGTTGCAGATGTTGGGGAGGCTTGGTTAGTGATAGAAAACGGTTCCAGTGGACTAAAAGCATAAACAGTCATGTTGATCCCCTGCCTCAACAGGTCCAGGTTTAACCCACTTTCTCTAATTGTTCCATGAATTGCTAGACACTAAAAAGATTACTGTATCTGCATTTTAAAGAATGACTCCAAACTAGTGTGAGGGTAGATTAGATGGAGGCAGACTACAGCTAACAGTTATTTACGTTGTCTTTTCAGGGGGCTTGTGTTCTGAATATGCTGAGGGATTATCTTGGTGCCGATGCATTTAAAAGTGGTATTGTAAAGTATCTGCAGAAGTATAGCTATAAAAACACAAAAAACGAGGACCTTTGGAATAGTATGGCAAGTGTGAGTATGTTTTTGTGTATCTCTGTGTTTGGGACTGACAGGCCTATTATCTTGTTTTGTTTTTGCTCTGCACCACATTAATCCCTCTGAGAAGAATCGTGAGTGTTTTTTACAGAACTGAGTGATGTGTTTATTTTTGGTTTTTAGATTTGCCCTACAGACAGCACGCAACAAATGGATGGATTTTGTTCTAGAGGTGAACATTCATCTTCATCTTCAGTAAGTTTTTACATCTGTACATGTTCCCCCGAAGCACGTTCTTTTACTCCGTTTTGTTTGAAGGATAGATAGCTCTGTGCTGAACTTTCCGAGGTCCTTGATGATATCAGTCTCTCTATAGATAAGGCTGCGTTTAAACTATACCAGACTGACAGACTTCCACAATTTTTCTTATATCTATCTACGCAAGGGAGTTGTCCAACCTTCTTTGGTACCACATCTCACTGATACTAATTTCTTCAGCTTCACTCTCTGTAAAGCAGTGGATTTATGACATGTTTCTGTGGTAGATCAGGACTGTATCCATCAGGCCATGTTGATCGTTTCCGTAGCTCTTCATTTGTGAAAAAACATGATGGCAGTGAGCATTCTTGAGCGCTTACTATGTGTCAGGCACGTTTGAAGCACTTACGTGTAGTATCTGCTTTACTCTTCACAACACGCCTATGAGCGAGTACTGTTATCCCTATTTTTACAGATGGGAATAGGAAATCCAAAGGCATATGATTAGTAAATTGTAGAGTGGGGATTTGAATTTAGATCTAACTCATGTCTTTAACTGCTAAACTATAAAGAATTCATAACACCTGAATCACAAAACAGTCTGAGTCTCTGTTTTTCTGGCCTTGTGGAGTATTTTCATAGGTAGCTGAGGGTGAGTCTGGAGATTCAACAGGATTTTATCCACCAGATTTTTATTTTCTTGGCTTTTTTGCTTTTAGAGACAGCTTTATTCAGTAGTTACTAGATGTGTCCTGTAGTACGTTTTATCCTTTTATTAGCTCTTAAATATTTTTTGAAAACTTTTAGTATCAAAGAATAGATCCTTGTTTGAGTTCACGGCCATCTGTTAAGTGTGAGCCATGTCGGTGTTATCGCTTGGGAAGTATAGGCTCTTGATGGGACATGTTTTCCCCACCTTGCTTGTCTGAGAGCCAGCATCGTTATGTAGGTGTTGAACGCGTGGCCACTTTCTGTCCCTTCTCCCCCTGCATTCATTCACACTCCTGCTTTGTGCCTGGTGCCAAGCTAAGGTCTGCCCAGGAGAACCAGGTGTGGTACCTGTTCTCAAGACATCTATGTGTACAGGAAGAGAATGAAAAGTAAACAGTCAGTGCTTTAATGGGCATGCAGTGGCTGGAGACAGCGGGGGAAGGGAGCAGGGGAAGGGACGCAGAAGAGCTTCACTGGTTGCAGCGCTGTGAGCACAAGCTTGGGTTCTTTTCCTAGAGTTGGGTCCAAGTGGGTCACGCATCTGCCTTTTTCTTATAAACCAGCACTGGCGACAGGAAGGCCTTGATGTGAAAACCATGATGAACACCTGGACGCTTCAGAAGGGCTTTCCCCTGATAACCATCACCATGAGAGGGAGGAATGTACACATGAAGCAAGAGCACTATGTGAAAGGCCCGGACGACGCCCCAGAAACTGGGTAACGTTCACAGAGAGAAACTCATTTTGTTGGCTAGGTAACATCTGTCTTGTAGGGTGAACCCTTATTTTTGAAGTAGTGCCCTTAACTCTGTTGCTAAAATATTTTAATCAAATCTATATATCCTAGGAATTTGACTTATACACCACCATCTATTCAAAAGGATGAAGATGATGTATAATTATTTTAACATTCTCATGGTTTGTAGTTAGATATGGTGGTAATTTCCAGTTACTGGCTTGAAATCAACTCCAGTAGAAGCATTTGCCACTTAGTTACAATAGTGCCTGGCATTTGGGGTGGAGCTAAGGACATAAACATTTAGGTGATTTCTGGGAAATACAAGAGACTCCATTCTCTTCTTTGGAAGTCTTGAGTTAGATCCCAGAACCTGTTTGTCAGCTTAACACTACAGAGGACATCACTGGAAATGAGACACTGCAACTGGACTGACCCTGGATGGACACTATTTACAAAACTTTTTATTTTGAAATAATTTCAGACCTATGGAGAAAATATAAGGAGAGAGCAAAGAATTCCATATATTCTTTGCGCAGATATGTGTTAACTCTTTACCACATTTGTTTTCTCTCTCTCCATATAACCTAAAATATCAAACAGTTCCAAAAAATATGATCTTTATTTCTTTCTCTCTATATATGGCATATATATATATTTTTTAAATGTTTGAGGGTAAGCTGGAGACATGATTTCCTCTTTACCCTGAAATACTTCAGTGTCGTATTTCCTAAAAAACAAGAGAATTCATTTATGTAACCACAGTACCTTTATCAAAATTATGACGTGAACTTGATAAATACTATTATCAAATGTATCAACCTTATTCAACTTTCCTCAGTGGTCCTAATAATATCTTTATAGCAAAAGAAAGAAACCTGGTTCAGGATTTTACATAGGATCACATTGTATTACTGTTCACATCTCTTCAGTTCTTTTTTTCTGAAACAGTTCCTCAGTCTGTCTTTCTTGACCTTGATATTTTTGAAGAGTACAGGCTAGCTATTTTAGAGGATGTCCTTTAATTTGGGTCTTCTGCTGTTTCTTCACGATCAGATTCAGCTTATGCATCCTTGGCAGGAATTCCACAGAAGTGATGCTGTGTTCTTCTGAGTATATGATTTAGAAAGCACATGCTATCAATTTCTGCCATTACTAGTGGTCACATTTTTAAAGTTAGGCACCCTGAGATCCCTTGAGGCAATCACTGCGCAGGCTGTCAGGGCTCACTTGAGCCCAAATTCCTAGCTCTATTCAAGGAGTCCAAGAAGAATGAATAGTGCCCCAGCTGGCCACTCCTACAAAGCTGGAAAATGGTCTGGGGATGTTTTGAGCTCTTTACAGTAGCAGTTTTGGGTACCATCCTTCTTTAAATGAGCCAGTGCCCGGAGCGTGGTAGGAGATTTAAGAACTGCTTGTTGCAGTGAATCAGCAAATGAACAAATCCATCCTCCTTTCTTGTAGGTACCTGTGGCATGTCCCATTGACATTCATTACCAGCAACTCAGACTCAGTCCAGCGATTTTTGCTGAAGACAAGAACAGGTAATTTGTTGTGGAACTAACTAGCTTTCTTCAAGAAGGAACTATGGAAATGTGTAGGACTTAGATAATAAGTTTTCTTTGCTATTTATCTTGGTTAAAACAAAAAGGATCAGATCAGCCTTTATCTTAAGCAGATCTGTGACCCAATTTCTAGTGAAGAATATAGGTTTGAAAATACTGTCTGGTTGCCAAAAAGGAAGGACAGTATCTTGCCAGATAGGGATTAAAACAGTTGAGTTATGTAATGCTGAGGAGAAGAGATACTTGGGAAAATTTCCCCTTACTTTAACATTGCTGGGTTATATCATACATATGGCCTGAAACATGGCATTCTTCTCATAGGTCTATAAATCTCACAAAATTAGTGTCTAAAACTAGTATTGGCTTTTGTCTATTGGGATGCTGTTTTCTGGTTTCTAAAAGGAATGTGTTCAATATGAAACTCATTTCAGTATTAAAATTGTTCAGTATTAAACTCTCCTTTAATTTCCTTGTCCAGTCTCTGATCAGAAAAGCTTTCTCCAGGCAAGAGAGAAAATGGAGCTATGATTTATTTTATTTGCTCTAGATGTGCTCATCCTCCCAGAAGAGGTGGAATGGATCAAATTTAATGTTGGAATGAATGGCTATTACATAGTGCATTATGAGGATGATGGATGGGATTCTTTGACTGGCCTTTTAAAAGGAACACACACGGCCATCAGCAGTAGTGATCGGGCCAGTCTCATTAACAATGCTTTTCAGCTTGTCAGGTAATACAAGCTCTTCACAGTCTTGGTTTGTTTCTGAAAGCTGCTGTTGTCATTCAAATCCTTGATTTCTAAAGATGAAAGTGATTGCTAATAAGAAGTTGAGGGTGTTTTCTCCTAAGTTCTTCTAACAGTTCAAGGTTGCTTTTAGTCTTAGGATTAACGTCTTATCTGCGTCCGCTGAGTAAGGCAAAAGTAAGGAATCTGTATTTTAATCTTTTTCATTAATGATCAGACTGAGACAAAAGTGTAGAAAACCAGGAGACCAACATCCTGGAGAAGCCCCTTGCCTGGTCCCTAAAGCCTAGTCCTGCGGCTTTTTCTGGCCCTGCTGTAACAGATCAGGTTTCTCCCCGCTGGGTCTCTGACAATCCGGAAGCCTTCTTAGAAGACCAAGTGGCCCAGGCCCAAGTTGTGGGCATTACATCTCTCAGACTAAAGGAGAGATATCCACACGCCCCACTCCCACCCCACCCAAACTGGATAGCTGAACTGCATAGCATCTTTATGGCTCATAGAATGTGGCCCAACCAGGTGACCTTTGAGTGGGTGAGGATAGTGTTCACTCTTTTTTTTTGCCCCATAACATTGGCTTTTCAGGAAATGTTCCCCAAGCCTAAAACTCAACCTTCTTCAATATTTAGGTAGAACTGAAGTCTAAGGGGAATCACCCAAGTGGGAGGGAATACTGTAATTCTCAGCCCCACGTGTCTCTGCTCTAAATGTTGTGGACTTCCTTTCCTGGGCCTCTTGAGGTGACAGAAAGCAGTGGGGAATAAAGATAGGGGTTGATTATCTAGCCATTTCTGCCCTGCCTAAATATTCCCTTCCATAGCGCATTACTGATGACATCATAGGGGATTTTGTGTTTATTTACATGAGCGTGTGCACCCTACCACTAAGATGTTTAACACCAACCCTCTGTAATGAAGAATTGATATCTATATTCAGTTTCTTTTTGAAATGGAGACGAGGATGTGTTGACTCCAGGGACTCATACTTGTGACTGAGTGGCAGTCTCAGGTGAGGCTTCCTGAAGGATCTTTGATCAAATTTTCCATTTTACTCTGCAAGTTCAGCACAATCCGACGTTTCACAGAGGGATAGATGCTGACCTGTTCCCATCGCATCTTAACCACAACTCATAGAGCTAGTTAACCCTAGCTCTATTATTTGAGAAAGTTCCTTTACAGTGTAAACATGCCACATGTTGTGATGTATGTGACAGGAAAGATGTTAGTATAAAGGTAATTATTTATAAGGGAGCGTTTATATCTGATTGAATGTTTTGCTGGAAGGTTGTTCAAATAACTTTTGAAACAAATAGTTGATTTCCTGGATCTTCTTTTAAACTGCTAACCCTGGTGTCTCTTGACCAGCATTGGAAAGCTATCCATTGAAAAAGCCTTGGATTTAACCTTGTACTTGAAACGTGAAACTGAAATCATGCCAGTGTTCCAAGGTTTGAATGAACTGATACCTATGTATAAGTTAATGGAGAAAAGAGATATGAATGAAGTGGAAACTCAATTCAAGGTAAAAGCCTGAAATAAGTTGAATAGTTTTTAGATAACTGGTTTGCTTTGGTGTAGGTGTGGAAAAGAGTTCGTATCATGGTGTATATTATATATATATAATATAATATATGTATCTTATATATATCTTGATATATTTTAAAGAAAATCACAATGACCTCAGTATTTGGGTTGACCAATGAAGACTTTGGTTTTATTTTGGCACTAAAAATAGGCATGGCACTGTTAGATTCTGTTCTTAAGTTTCACAGATTTGCCATTCCCTCATTAGGCTAATTGTTTATGTCACTTTACTTCTGTACTGTGGTAGTTGCTATTAAGATTTTCTGGGACTCAGGTACTTAAGCAAGAGGCACAAAATTGCTCCTTTTGGCAAAATGTAATGACGTCTTATATGATTTGCTCTCAAAATTTAGTCATATCAACTGTCTCTGTTAGTTTGCTTTGAAAGTGGCAGTTCATCTTGATTTTAAGTAGATAAGGATATATTTATAAAAGATTGTTACACAAATACTGAAATCGTTCATCATTTCTTGCTTTTGACCCCTTTTATAATTAAATATAAACAACTGCATGGTTTTGGAAATATGAATTGGACTAAGCTTTAAAAAATAACCCCCATCACCTGAGGGTGTATTGGATTATATAAACCATGAGATGACTTGGGACCAGACTGGTGACATGTGTGGCTTTCCCACAGGCCTTTCTCATCGGGCTGCTGAGGGACCTCATTGATAAGCAGACTTGGACGGATGAAGGCTCCATCTCAGAGCGAATGCTGCGGAGTCAGCTGCTTCTCCTGGCCTGTGTGCGCAAGTACCAGCCCTGTGTGCAGAAGGCAGAAGGCTATTTCAGACAGTGGCAGGAAGCCAATGGGAATTTGAGGTCTGTTTTTATCGAACAACCGGTTTGTTCAGATAAGGGGTATCTTTTATTTTTCCACCATCATTGCTAAATGTTGGGAGAAAAAACAAGTATAACAAGTCTCCCCTGCTGTCCTTTTTGGGAAAATAATATTTTTTTTTTAGACTTATCTATGCATTGCTCAACTTTCTGTTTTAAGTTCCTGACAGGAGGCCGGGGGTTTGGTTAATGGGGAGGCGGGCGGCAGGGATTCAGTCCTTTTAGACTTGGGGCTTAAGTCCTATCCAGGAAATACTAAGCCAACTATACATGCTTCTATTCATAAAAGTGCTTACAAACAGGTGGTCCTATTGGATTCCTGACTTTTGTTCATGGACTGCATTTTAAGTCTAGTTTGAATTTCCTTCTTTTGACTTGAAAAGTGACCACCTATTGAGTCACTCAGCATCCTTAAAGTATGTTAGAAATGTAGGTGTTTATAGAAGTGGCATTTCACAATGTATTTTTGAGAAGGCTACTTAAAACCTACTTTCAGTTACTTTCTCTTGCTTCTTTCCTAAAGTGTTACTGAAGGAAAGAAGTTATTTTTGTTTATATTTCCAGGCATGCTTCTCTGATTGTGGTTCCAGTTTATCGTTTCATAATCTGCCTCTCTCGTGCATGCAAACGCACTTCCGTCATCTCAGCCTCTCCCTGGGTGTGTTCTTTTCCACAGGCTGCCCAGCGATGTGACCTTGGCAGTGTTTGCTGTAGGGGCCCAGAACCCAGAAGGATGGGATTTTCTTTATAGTAAATATCAATCGTCATTGTCCAGTACTGAGAAACACCAAATTGAATTTGCTCTCTGTATTACCCACGATAAAGAAAAGCTTCAGTGGTAAGTAATTCATTCATGTTCAGGTAGCCAAGAGGAATTAAATTAGATCAGATCCTTCTGGCATCTGTTTTTGTCCTCTTGGCCAGGAACTGCGTTTCCTGCTGGGAACATTTATGCAAGAGGGCACACACCTAATGTGTACGGTAAATAATTAGAGAGCAGCGGGTGTCAGGAAAAATATTTAAAGGAGTATGTATATCTTTAAAATAACACATTTAGAAATTTACACCGGATATACCTATCTTAGCTACATTTGTGAGCAAATGAGAGAATATATGAGAATCGGTGTTGTAAACACTGTACAAATGTTAGTTTTTATTATTATGTAGCTATAGGGAGTTTCTCAGGGCTCTGGTAATCTATTTATCTTTTGTGTCTTTATTATTGGCAGATCAGCTTTTTTCTTTCCCAAATTATTTTATTAAAGTTGTTTGGAACTTTTTCAGGGCCTCTTCGTTGCTAACACTTCTTGTCTTAATCATTCTAGGCTACTAGATCAAAGTTTTAAGGGAGATACAATAAAAACTCAAGAGTTTCCAGATATTCTTAGAACTATCGGCAGAAACCCAGTGGGATATCCACTGGCCTGGCAGTTTCTGAGGGAAAATTGGAATAAACTTGTACAAAAGTAAGTAGTGCCCAAAATTGTGTTGTGACTGGCAAAAATTCCTAAACCTGGCTGTTTTAGCTACGTTTGTAAAATAACAGTGATTATCTAAAGGGATTCTTTTGACTGAAGAAAGGAAGTAGAGGTACTTAAAATACCCTTAGAAAATATGAAACTCTAATTCAGTGCTAACTAATGGATCTGGATGGTCAAGTGTTTCATTCCATCTGGAATAATCTCTTCCCGCACCCCGTGACCTACCAGAAGCCGCCTGCACAGTTCAGGCAAGTCTTCTGTTTAGTACTTCCACTTGTTGTATCTGCCCAAACTCTTGTAGCACCTACTACTTCTGTCATTTTCTTTTGGGTACTTAATCTTTTATTCAGCGGCTGGTGTGTTGATTTTTTACAACTAGATCTTAGCCCATTGGAGCAAAGGATCACGTCTTATCTTTTTCACGCCTAACCAGTTTTTAGTTAACTGCTATCACATATATGAGGCACTTAAAAATACATGTCGAATGAACAAATACTTCACAATACATTTTGACAATTTCTATTTCTAGGTTTGAACTTGGCTCAAGTTCCATAGCCTACATGGTAATGGGAACAACAAATCAGTTCTCGACAAGAGCACGGCTTGAAGAGGTAAAAAATAAATAAATAAAAAGCTTTCTTTTTGAACTTCAGTGACAATTATCTAATAAATATGAGGTAGGCAAAATACTTTAAGGGCCTGATGAGTTAGAAGTGGATTTGGTCACTTGGTAAACGTTCTTTTTGGATGGGTGTTTTGTTTAGTGTGGTGTTTTTTGACATGAGCAAAAATCAGTTACAAATAAACCATTGAAAACTGTGCCTCTTCCCAAACACATTTAGAAGTCTTAGCTCTGCCATTAAAAATTTTAGGGCTTAAAAATTACTTTAGACATTTAATCCCTGTTTAGGATGTTACAAGTGATTATCGGAGGTTTAAGTGACTGAAGTGATCCTCTAGTTATTTTGAAAGAGGCAGGTCTGGAAGCTAGGCTCTCCACTATTTGAGCTCATGATTTCCTATTACTTACTTATGAACCATCTACTTTCAGAAAGAATTCTAGGCAACTTTTAAGGTCCATATATAAAATAATGCTAAAATAAAGAACAAAAAACTGCATAATGTTCAGAAAGGAAATTGTATGAGGGATTTATGCTGAGGATAATTTATTGCAGTTGTACCCTAAGTTTATCATAGCTTCCTAGCAGCCAAAGAAAGATGAGAAAACAGTATGCGTTATTGTCAGGTAAGAGAGAACCATGGAACATACAAGTTTTCCACAAAAGCAGACTTTTCTCTCAGTCTTAAACTTTTGAGGAGTTTGCTGTATGGGTCATTTTGTTGCGGTGGCTTTTCTATAATAATATTCTCTATAGTAAAGCTGTAGAACAGATTTTACATGGTTTTAAAAATGGTGCAATTAGATAAAAGCTGAGAGCCTAATATTAACTTTTTTAGGAGTGGTTCCATTGTGTAGTCTGGTTACACCATGATCTAGCTCGATGGAGAGTGCTTTGAAAATGGGAAAGAAATGTCACAACCCTTTTCTCCAATTTTTCAGTAGCCTCACCCAGGTCTGTAAAATTAACTTGCACCTAATAATTCAAGCCTGAATTCTAGTGAAGTCTACAGCAGAGATATTCTGTGTGATGACAGCAGAGCCATCTATGGGCTGGGACCAGATAGACCAGGTCTGTAGCAACAAAACATTTCATTCATTATTTTGTTCTTTCATTAATTTTCTCATGAATTCATTCAAGACATATTACATTCTTACTCTACAACAGGTGTGGTTTTAGGTTCCAGGGCTACAATGATGAACAGGATAGACAAAGCCCCTGCCCTCATAGAGCTTACATTTTACTGGGGGAACCAGACAATTACAGACAGATCAACTCATGTCAGGTAGTTACATGCTCTGAAGATGAAAAAGGCAAGGGAAGGAGAGCGAGTGACTGGGTAAGGGAATGGTGCTGTGTCCTGTGGGATGACTCGCGGACCTTTGAGGAGATGTTGAAGGAAATGCTGATATCTAGGCGGAGAGTGCTGTGTGCAGAGGAAACCTCAGGTGCAGAAACCCTGTGGCAGGACATGTAAATGAAAGAGCCCGAGATGTTGTCCGAATGCAGAGTGTCCTACTGACATTTACAATGCAGGAGTCATCCTGAGCCCTTCCTTCCCCTCACATCGAGTTCATCCCAAGTCCTGTTGGCTCTGCTTCCGGCATCTGCACCCCATCTGTGCACTTCTCTGCTCTTACCCTGGCCGAGCCTTTCTCACCTCTTGTGTGGCCTATGGTGACAGCCTCCTTCCTAACTGGCCTCCCTCCTGCCACTTTGCCAATACCACACCATCTCCCACCTTTAAAACGGAAAAACAACCCACGACTGACCCTGTCTTGAAACCCTGCCTGTCACTCTTGAAGTTGCAAACCTCTCCTTCCCATGTGAATGAGAAGGTCCTTACCTGGCTCCTGCCCGCCTCTCCAGCCCTTTCTCACATGCTCCTGTGTTCACTGTCTCGCCCACTCCAGCCCCTCAGCCTGCTCCTGGGCCACCAGGTGTTTCTCCTGCGCGAGGCCTCTGCGCTTTCTTCTTCTGCCTGGCTTGCTCTTTCCCCAACTCTAGACCGGAAGGGTTCATTTTCTTCTTTCGAGGCCCCAGCTCAGATGTCACCTTCCCAGACCACTCTGTCGAAAGCAGGCCACCCCCTCCCCGGTTGCTATCATAGCCCCGGTTTATCTTCTCCTCAGCAGTATAGAGTCAGCAGAGTTCATTGCTTGTTTCCCCAGGCAGACTGTAAGCTTCGTGAGGGTAGGGTGCTTGCCTGATTCATTGCCTCATCCTCAGTGTCTCGCACAGTAATCAAGCCGGAGAAATGAATAAGTACCAGAGTAGAGATTCATGAAGAAATGGGTGAGGGGGAGTCCCTGGTACCTGCTGGGCTTTAGGTTCTACACTTCACCCACATTACACGACGACATCCTTACCAACGCTCTGCAGTGTCACAAAGGAGGAATCCTAGTCCCAGAGAAGTTAATCATTTACTCACCAACTAGTAGCATAAATCTGGTTTTCTACCCATATGCACAGAAAATATTCTCAAGGAGGCAGGTTTGAATCAAATACGTACTCAGTTGAGATGCTGAATTTCCCAAGGCAGATGAAGATAGGAGTGATAAATTGGGGTCAGGAGAAGTAGAAGGGCAGGCAGGGGTTAACAGCTGGCTTTGTTAGAGCTCTTGCAGGCTTGTTTTTCAGTACTATCATGGTAGGCTTCTTCAGGATTAATTAATTAATTGGACCAATTAGTAAAAATATTGATGTGGTTTGACTGAAGAGTGCCCAGAGTGATTTTTTTTTGAAGTATAGTTGATTTACAATGTTGTGTTAATTTCTGCTCTATAGGCAAAGTGACTCAGCTATACACATATTCTTTTTATTGTTTTCCATTATGGTTTATCACAGGATATTGCCCAGAGTTACTTCTTAAACTGCCTATTAATTAATCTTGAGTTCTGAGAGACAAAACAGTAGATTGTGCTACAGTTTAAGGCGGGACAGTGAAGCGGGTTAAGTGTTTTCTAAGTTGCTATAGTAGGAGGGCATGCCTTCAGCTCACAGAAAAGTTCTACTGAGATTTAATTTTAAAACAACCCCGAATCATTTAAAATTGGAATTTGATCTTTCAAAAAGCCTATTCTTACCCCCCTCCTTTTCCCAAACTTACGATGTTATGACATGGATTTTTAAGGAATTAACTGTCTGGAATCCATGCTGAATAAATAATGTATCTTGGCTTAGACTTTCTTCCTGTCTACAAAATCAAAAAATTGATGGATTAATGTGAAGTGTATGGGAAAAGTTCAAGAACACTTGAAGGTGAGACAGAGTAGCACAATGGTCAATGCTGTTGCAAAGCCAACCTATTCCTCATGTGAGCTTAAAGTACCCATCGGTGAAACAATAGCAAAGATATTTTTGAGGAGATAGGAGATAGTCAAGCGATTCTTATCTCTTTAAAACCACGAGGAACTTTGGGTGGATTTTATCTTGAAGGAACAATACATCAATTGTGGATTAGGATAAAAAAAATTGGCAAGGTTTGGGGTATTACCACCATAACTTGCTAAGAACCCCATTCCCCAGTGTTTCTATCATAACAGACAAGGCCAGGCCCATGGAGGAAGACTGCACGTATGTGGCTGAAACTGTTTTGCTTGGCAGAGAAGATACTCTGCACATTCTGCTTTTTCAGCTATGTTTAAAAAAGTTAAGTTTGCATCTGTGTGTCTATAACAGAATACACATTAGATACATGCGATTAAAACTTAATTATGAAATGGTAAACAGTGAAGTCTTTTAGAATCTGGCAACTGTGAATAAATAAAAAAGCTGCAGAGAAAAAACCACAAAACTTGACATCATGAGGCATGAGCTCATTTCATAGAGCTTAAGTTTATGTACATAATCGTATCCAGACACCTGGCCCTGTTCTCTATGTAGAATTTTGAAAAATGCTGGAAATTTGGCTTCAGTTTTCTTTAACTAGCCTGAACTTTGTGTAACTTAATAAAACAAAATTTTAAAAACCCAATTTTTCCTCACAAGGTAAAAGAATTCTTCAGCTCTTTGAAGGAAAATGGGTCTCAGCTCCGTTGTGTCCAGCAAACAATTGAAACCATTGAGGAAAACATACGTTGGATGGATAAGAATTTTGATAAAATCAGAGTGTGGCTACAAAATGAAAAGCTTGAACTGCTGTAACAATCCGTTCCTTGTTGGTTCCTGTGATGTGTAATCTCCAAAATTTTATTGAATGTGAATATTTTAAAAATAGAGATGGTTGTCTTGGCACCCAGTGAAGATATTTCCTGCTCCTTCAACTCCTTATTCATTCGTCCCTTCTTATGAAGACTGGCTGTTAACTTTTTCATCAGGGGGTTATTGCCACCACGTGTTCCATTATAGGTGTTACCAGCAAATGTAAACCCAAGTGGTGGGTTCCTTACTATGGAGAAGTGAAGTACCTTATTCTTCTATTTTATATTTTATACTTAAGCCCTGTGGTCTCCAAACCCCTGGTCCCCACACCCTGCTCCCCATGGGCTTGTCATTCATAAGCTGTTGTGTCAGTCTCCTGGGAAGACTCTGAACAGTAGTGACTACTGAACCATGAACCCCTGGGGCAGTGATTGAGCCAGAAGGGCCCGGAGGATCCGCTTTCCACCTTTCTCTCCCTTGCTGCGTGCCCAGGGGCTGGCTTGTTGGAGGGCCACGTCATGAGACTTCCCTGGCCTCTGGCTTTTGGTTGACCTCCCAGGAGGGCAGATAAGAGCTGGGGTTGGGGAGAGAGTAGGTGATGATGGTGTTTATTCCCCAGGTTCCCTTGCAGGTTGCCTCAGGCTGGCCTCCACCGAAGGTCTCAGCTCTAGGGAGGTGGCCCTCTTTCCCACAAGCCTTCTCCATCTGTGCGTTCTACTAAGTGCTTCCTCCTCTCATCCCTTCAGGGTGAAGGGTGAAGTGGGAGCCTGGCTTAATTAGTCCTGGCTGGACTTGTGGTTTCCATACATCCTGCTCACATTTTTGTTTAAAAAACAAACAAAAAACTCCACAGAAACCTTTTATAGAACCCTCCTCAGATAATCCTAATTTGAGTGTGCCATCTATTTCCTCAGGACCCTGAATAATAGTGTCTCTTCTGAAAAAGCCGAGTGCCTTCAGGTCTAGAAGAGAAACCTTTCATTTGAAGTTGAACCTCAGAGCTTTTGATCCTTAGGTAGGTGATGCTTCCTCTCCTTGTTCCTTGTTTGGCCCAGTTTATAATCTCTAAGTAAGTTGTTATTGGCACTTATTGCCAGTAAGGCATTGCAGTCTCTAGTAAATGATAAGGTATTGATAAGAAATGGAAAATACTTGCTTATATTAGCCTAAGTAAGTGAAGACAGTGTGTTGTATTGGAATTGAAGTATTTTATGAGTTTTCTTTTTTAATATATTGCAAAATTTATGATAAAGGAATATGATATGAAAAATGTCAATGTGTTTTTCTAATACAGTATGGAATAGAGGATCTTTTCTGGACATAAATGTGTTTTGCAATTCCATTTTCATACCTATTGCATGGCTTAATGGCTTGAGAACTAAAACCAGAAATCACTGGTAATTTCCATCCCCAGGTGTTTTTCTTCTAAAAAAACATACAAAGCCAAGATTTTAATGTAAAATATTTTTCTTTAATTGCATCTTATATCTTGATTAATGAAACATGGAAAATAGTGGTTTTCAGTTTTGGTCACCTGAGGAACCTATTTTCATTTGCTTTTAGAGAAGTCCATTTTCTAAAGAGACACAGTATTGCCACACAATGTGCAAAACCCTTTTTGGTAATAAAAAATTGTTATTTACCTCTAAGCAAATATTTGCAGTTATTTACTCCAAATTAGATGGGTAAAAAGGACTGATTTAGATCCTGTAGCTTACTCAACTCATCATTAATTACTAGCAAACACCCAAGTGTTGAACACGTTTCTAATAAACAAAAAGGCATATTCTGAGTACCTTAACTATATGTTTACTTTAACAGGTATTTCCTAAATGTCTGGATTTTGGTATGTAATTTTAAAATACTTATATGTATGCATGTAAATGAGTAATACTGCAGCCATATCCTTGCAAACACATCTGTCAATGTCAAAGGTTTCACTTTTTTTTTTTTTTTTAACAAAACCACTTTGTACTACCTACACATAGTTGAAATCCCTCAGGAAAAGTTTATTTTCTTGTTAGTGCCTTGAAAAGGTCTGTTTAGTCACCATAATCCTGGCTTATATTTCCCAGATTTAGACTAATAATGCCTGCATCTCTGATGGGATGGAGACATAGCATTTGAAGTGGATGCAGTTTGAAATCTCAGAGGTATATGCATGATTTTTGAAGACAACTTTTAGATCTTATTAACAAAACTAGATGCCCATTATAAGCAGTATTGTTATTGTTGCTTGCCTCCCACCCCATTAGACAGTATTGGTGATATTACTTATTTTTAGTGAAGTTGCTAAATCCTAATAAATAGTTTAAACAGATGCTGAGGAAGGCTGTGCTCTCTGAAAACAAGGACTTCCAAATCAGTTTTATGATGTGTTCCTGATATTTTTTCCTGCATTCACTATCAGGAAATAAAGATGGGATTTGATAAATATTTAATTTCATCAATGACACTGGTGCTGTATTCATAAACCGTTCAGAGAGGTATGAGAAACCATTCCAAGTTGTGGGATATCAGACACTAGTTCTTAAATTGCTGTGGAGGAAAAGCAGATTTTTAAATTTTTTAAAAGATCTTTTTCTTTATTTTTAAGCAGAAGTTTGTGTTTTTGGTAAACCCAACTTCCATTAAGCTACATGCTGTACAGTGCAAGACTAATGTGGCAATGGCTCTAAGCAAACAACTGCTGCTCAGGTTTTACAGAGAGAGACTGGAAAGCCCAGCTTAATGCAGTAAACCAGCAGAGTTCAAGCCATATGAGTATTCTAAGAATTAGATTTTGTTATTCTTGGAACTTGCTATGCACGACGCAGTCTGCGTTTTGCTCTTCTGACTCGAGTCAAGTCTCAGTAGGCCTGTGCTGACGTCCTAACCTCTGGCAAAGAAGAGTTCAGCCTGAAAAGGGGCGCAGTGCTTCCTCGTCTGTCCAGGTTATCTATTGTTAGCAGCTCAAGAGGAGACATGTGCCCAATGTACGATATTTTATGTTTGCCTTATAAACATGAACCCAAAGAAACATCAAATACAGTTCAAAAGCCCAAGAGGAAAGGGGTAATGAGAAATCAGAACACTGAAGAATATGTAAAGCATTGTTTTCCAAATGCTAACAACAAAAAAATTAAGTGCAAATTGAAAATACTAATGAGATTTACAGGCACTGAGGGTAGAAGGTGCAAAAGTTTGCAAAGGTTTTTCCTTTTGTGTGTGTTGCTTTAAGAAGCTATCAAATATATCTCTTAGAAATATAAAGCTCCTTTCTCTCCCAACTGAAGACAATTTTTAAAAATTCGAAGTTTATCAGTACTCAGTAGAATAACACAGGTGAACCAGACAAATTCAGTTTCTTTTCAGGAAAAGAGTAACAAACAATGTTTAGGATGTCAAGAGACTCAACAAATACTGCTGTCTAGAAGCCACTCAGAAAATTTTTCTGCTGTCAAAGGCTTTTGTTCTTCAGAAGTCACCATCGACCAGCTGAAGATTTTATATGCGGATACCTTGAAAAATTCAAAGAAGAAAATCCAGTGAACCATTTGATATGTAATTTTCTTATTACAGGCATAATAAATTTAAGGAGGAATTTACTAAGGTTGATATGAGAGTCAAAAATTAAAAGAAATTTATTTTTATAATTTTGGGGAAAATCTTTGGAGCAGTTCTAATCAGTATACCTCCCTCTTTGTAGGAAATAAAAGTGGATTCATGGTGAGAGAGCCTAACCCAATTTAACCTACATTTTCATTTCTTTTAGGTTTTTGGCAGCAAGTGGTTATAAGCTTTTATGGTTTAGAATAAGACCTGTTCTCTCTGAAGTTAATAAGGGCCCAGCTCTCAAGATAGATCTCACAGACTCTCTCGTCCATACCAGCTCTTTAGTTACCATACAGTAGAATCAAACACAGAGCTTTACTTTCTCAAACTAAGATGAACAAAAGTTGTCAATCTTTTCCTTTGCCCTATTCTCAAAACTCTAATTACCATCAGACCCTAGGGGGGTACTTCTCCTCACTCCACAATGTGTTTGTATTTTGGGTAATATCTATATCATAAGGCCATTTCACTATAAGATGTAACATGCCAGTTCTGCTCTGCCCCAGTAACCTGCAGTCATGAGCATTTGGGTTTCGGTCAAGTAGACTTAGATAGTCATTTTCTTTAAGAGCCTGGCCTAATATCTTAAAGAGCTCTTAATTATAAGATTAATGTTTTTAAACATTCCGATAGCACCATTTATTACTTTACAGGGAATTACTCTGTAGATTTTGCAATGTGTATTTCATGCCAATAGCATAAAGAGAACATGAAATACTCAAGAAGGGGACTTCGTTTCTCTCACCTATAACACATAGGCTGGTAGAAGGTACAATTGTCTTCATTTACAACAAACACCAAACTTACCAAATAGTGTGAACTTTAACTTGTACTTTTTCCATCATCTTTTCGCTTGGAAGTTTCCTCCTTTGCCTAGAAGGACAAGCAAAAACCATCAGTGAGCTCTTTATTTTCTGGATTAAGTACCAAAAACTGATCAACCAGAAGAGGCTTATGAGGAAATAGGCTTTTCAGAATTAAAAGGGCAAAAATGGCAGTCAGCAGGGGAAAATAAGATGGTCCTTTTAAAGTATCTCATTTAGCCCATACACTGAATTCTTCCCCTTAAAGTTTATAAACTAAAAATAACCTTAAATGATTCTAAATTTTTTACTCTAGACTTTGTGGGGTTTTTTTGTTTTTGAAGGCCAGCATAATTAAAGAAAAAAAATACATAGGTGTTCATGGATGGTATCCATTCGTTCCACAGTGATCCATTCTTCTCTTATACTTGGGGGCTTACCTGGCAGCTAATCCACTCAGCATATAGGGTTACTGTGCTTTCTATTTTTTGAGTATGTACTTTGTATTAAATAATAAATATTTAATCAGATATAATGGCATGAGCAACTAATTATCAATCTGTTTTCTTGTATCTTTCATGGATTTCACTTTTTTTGAGGTATAATTGACATATTAGTTTCAGGTGTATAACGTAAGCATTCCATATTTATAAATATTGTGGAATAACACAATAAATCTAGTTAAAATCCATCACCATACATAGTTACAAAATTTTTGTGATGAGAACTTTAAAGATCTACTCTCTTAGCAACTTTCAAATATGCAATACAGTATTTATTGACTGTCATTACCATGCTTTACATAACAGTCCCATGACTTAAATATTTTAAGTTTGTACCTTTTGACTACCTTCACCAATTTCACCTACTCCCCCATCCCTCACCTCTCTGGCAGCCACCAATCTATGAGCTCATGTTTTTGTTTTTAGATTCTACATATAAGTGAGATCATAGAGCTTTCATCTTTCTCTGACTTTTTTCACTTGCATGATGCAATCGAGGTCCATTGATGTCGTTGAAAAGGTAAGATTTCATTCTTCTTTATGGCTGAGTAATATTCCATTGGGTATATACACCATATTTTTTTTATCCATCCATCAATGGACACTTAGGTTGTTTCCATAACTTAGCTATTGTAAATAATTCTGCCATGAACATGGGAATGCAGATACCTTTTCAAGTTATTTTTTTTTCAAAGATTTTTTTGATGTGGACCATTTTTAAAGTCTTCATTGAATTTGTTACAATATTGCTTCTGTTTTATGTTTTGGTTTGTTGGCCGTGAGGCATGTGGGACCTTAGGTCCCCAACTAGGGATTGAACCTCTGCCCCCGCTGCACTGGAAGGCAATGTCTTAACCACTGGACCACCAGGGAAGTTCCCAAGTTAGTTTTCATTTTCTTTTGATAAATACCCAGAAGTGGAATTCCTGGATTATATGGTAGTTCTAGTTTTAATTTTTTGAGGAATCCCATACTGTTTTCTATAGTGACTATACCAATTTACATTCCTACCAATAGTGCACTTTCCCTGATGATTAGTGATGTTGAGCACCTTTTCATATGCTTCTTGGCTATCTGTAAGTCTTCTTTGGAAAACTGCCTATTTAGATCCTCTGCCCAGTTTTTCATTTGGATTTTTTTTTGCTGTTGAGTTGTATTTGTTCTTTATATATTTTGGGTATCAATCTCTTATCAGATATATGATTTGCAAATATTTTCTCCCATTCAGTAGGTTGCCTTTTCATTTTGTTGATGTTTTCCTTTGCTGTGCAGAGCTTTTTCGTTTGATGTAGTTATACTTGTTTGTTTTTACTTTTGTGCTTTTGTTGCCTTTGCTTTTGGTGTCAAGTCCATAAAAATCTCTATTAAGACTGATGTCAAAGAGCTTACTGCCTATGTTTTCTTCTAGGAGTTTTATGGTTTCAGATCTTATATTCAAGTCTTTAACCCATTTTGAGTTAATTTTTGTGTATGGTTTGAGATAGAGGTCCAGTTCCCAACACTATTTATTGAAGAGACTGTCCTTTCCCCACTGTATATTCTTGGCTCCTTTATCATTAATTATTGACCATATTTCTGGGCTGTCTCTCTATTTTTTTTTTTTTTTGGTTGTGCTATGCAGCTTGCAGGATCTTAGTTCCCTGACCAGGGATTGAACCCATGCCCTCAGCAGTGAAAGCGCAGAGTCCTAACCACTGGACCGCCAGGGAATTCTCTGGGTTCTCTATTCTGTTCCATTGATCTATGTGTCTGTTTTTATGCCAATACCATACTATTTTGATTACTATATCTTTGTAATATAGTTTGAAATTAGGGAGCATGATGCCTCTACCTTTTTCTTTTTCGAGATTGCTTTGGCTGTTTGGGGTCTTTGGTGGTTCCATACAAATTTCAGGATTATTTTTTCTATTTCTATGAAAAATGTCACTGGAGTACAGATAGAGATTGTACTGAATCTGCAGACTGTGGTATGGACATTTTAACAATATTTTTTTCAATCTATGAGCATGGAATAACTTTTTATTTATGTCTTCTTCACTTACTTTTATTACTGTCTTATAATTCCCATTGGATAGGTCTTTCACCTCAGTTAAATTTATTCTGAGGGTTTTTCATGCCATTATAAATGGCATATATGTGTTTATTTCTCCTTCTTATAGTTTCTTATTAGTGTCTAGAAAGAGTATCTTACACTTTTACTGAATTTGTTTATCAGTTTTTGGTGGAGTCTTTCGGGTTTTCTTTATATAAAATGTCAGTTTTGCAAATAGTGACAGTTTTAGTTCTTCCTTTCCAGTTTGAATGCTTTTAATTTCTTTTTCTTGCCTAATTGCTGTGGCTAGGACTTCCAATACTATGTTGAATAAGTGGCAAGAGTGGGTATCCTTGTCTTTCTCCTGATCTTAGAGAAAAAGTTTTCATCTTTTTACCGTTGAGTGTGATGATAGCTGTGGGTTTGTTATGTATGGCCCTTATTATGATGAGGTATGTTCCCTCTATATCCACTTTGTGGAGAGTTTTTACCATAAATGGATGTGGGTTTTCAGATCTTTTTCTGCATCTATTGAGATAATCATATGATTTTTATCCTTCATTTTGTTAACGTGGCATATCATCACACTGACTGATTTGCGGATGTTGAACCACCTTGCAGCCCTGGAATAAGTTCTACTTGATCATGGTGTTTGATTCTTCTAATGTACTGTCGAATGCAGTTTGCTAATATTTTGTTGGGGATTTTATACATATATTTTCATCCGGGATATTTGCCTGTAATTTTCTCTTCTGGTTCCCTGGCTTAGTTTTGGTAGCAGGATAATGGTGGCCTTGTAAAATGAGTTTGGAAGTATTCCCTCCTTTTCTATTTTTGGAAGAGTTTGAGAGGGATTGGTTTTAAGTCTTCTTTAAATGTATGGTAGAATTCACCAGTGAAGCTCTCTGATCCCAGACTTTTGTTTGTTGGGAGGTTTATGATTACCAATTCAATCTCCTTACTAGTAATGGTCTTTTCAGGTGTTCTATTTCTTCATGATTCAGTCTTGGTAGGTGTATGTTTCTTTCTTCAAGGTGTCCAATATTTGGTGTATAATTGTTCATAGCAGTCTTTTATGATCCTTTGTATTTCTGTGGTATCAGCTGTAATGTCTCCTTTTTCATTTGATTTTATCTGAGTCCTTTTTTTTTTTTTCTGGTCAGCCTAGCTAAAGGTTTTCTGAACTTTATCTTGTCAAAAAAACAGCTCTTAGTTTTATTTATCTTTTCTATTGTCTTTTTAATCTCTTTCATCTAGTTCTGTTCTGATTTTTGTTATTTCCTTTCCTTTACTGATTTTGGGCTTCATTTGTTCTTCTTCCAGTTCCTTGAGGTATAAAGTTAGGTTGTTTGAGATTTTTCTGATTTCTTGAGGTAGGCATTTATCACTATAAACTTCCCTCCTAGAACTACTTCTTCTGGATCCCATCAATTTCGGTATATTGTGTTTTCATTTTCATTTGTCTCAAGGGTTTTTTTGTTTTTTTTTCCCCAGTACATGGGCCTCTCACTGTTGTGGCCTCTCCCGTTGCGGAGCACAGGCTCTGGATGCACAGGTTCAGCAGGCATGGCTCACGGGTCTAGCCGCTCTGCAGCATGTGGGATCTTCCCGGACTGGGGCATGAACCCATGTCCCCTGCATCGGCAGGCGGACTCTCAACCACTGCGCCACCAGGGAAGCCCTCAAGGTATTTTTTAATTTCTTTTTTGATTTCTTCTTTAACCCATTCATTGGTTGTTGAGTAGCATATTGTTTATGAAATCCACATGTTTGTGAATTTTCCAGTTTTCTTCTTATAATTGATTTCTAGTTTCATACCATTGTAGTAAAAAGGATGCCTGATATGATGTCAGTCTTCTTAAATTTATTAAGAGTTGTTTTGTGGCCTAACATATGATATATCCTGGAGAATGTTCCATGTACATTTGAGGAAATGTGTATTCTGTGGCTCTGGATCAAATGTTCTGTATATAGCTATTAAGTACAACTGCTATAACATGTCATTTAAGGCCAGTGTTTCCTTTGATTTTCTGTCTGGATGATCTATCAGTTGATGAAAATGGGGTATTAAAGTCCCCTACCATTTATCCCCTTAGATCTGTTAATATTTGCTTTATATATTTAGACATTCCTATGTTGGGTACATAACTATTTACAAATGTTAAATCCTCTTGTGCATCAACCCCTTTATCATTATTTAATGTTGTTCTTGTCTCTTATTACAGTTTTTGTTTTAAAGACTATTTTGTCTGGTGTAAGTATAGCTACCCCAGCTTTGTTTTGGTTTCCATATGCATGGAATATTTTTTCCATCTCCTCAGTCTGTCCTTAAATTTGAAGTGAGTTCCTTGTAGGCAGCATATAGATGGTCTTGCTTTTTTATCCCTTCTGCCACTCTGTCTTTTGATTGAGGAATTTAGCCCATTTACTTTAAAAATATTTATTAATAAGTATGTACTTATTGCCATTTTGTTAATTATTTTCTGGCTGTTCTGTAGTTCCTTTGTTCCTTCTTCTCTTGCTCTCTTTTGTGATTTGATCATTTTCTATAGTAGTATGCTTAGGTTCCTTTCTCTTTCTCTCTTGTGTATCTACTATAGGTTTTTACTTTGTGGCTACCATAGGCTTACATATAACAACTTAACATTTATATTTTAAGTCAATAATAAGTTATGTTTGAATGCTGTACATTTTTACTCCCCCACCCCCTATTTTATGTTTTTGATGTCTATTTTACATCTTTTAATCCTGTGTATCCCTTAATTATTATAATTATAGTTATTTTTACTACTTTTGTCTTTTAACCTTCATACTAGCTTTATAAGTGATTAATCCACCAGCTTTACAACATTAGACTATTGTGAATTTTACTGTATGTTAACCTTTACCAGTGAGATTTATACTTTGATATGTTCTCCTGTTACTAATTAGCACCCTTTCCAGCTTTAAGAAGTCCTTTTTAGTGGTGATGAACTCCTTTAGCTTTTGCTTACTAGAAAAACTTGTTCTTTCCTTCAATTCTGAATGACTTTTCCAAGAAGAGTATTCTTGGAAGTTTTTTCTTTCAGCACTTTGAATATATCATGACACTCCTTTATGGCTTGCAAAGTTTCTGCTGAAAATTTGCTGAGAGTCTTGAGGGAGTTCCCTTGTATGTAAAAAGTTATTTTTTTCTTGGTTCACTTAAGTTTCTCTCCTTGTCTTTAACTTTTGATATTTTAATTGTAATGTGTCTTTGATATGGGTGTCTTTGGGTTCTTATTTGGAAGGCTCTGGGCTTCCTGGATATGGTTGTCTGTTGCCTTACTCATGTTAGGGAAAGTTTTAGCCATATTTCTTCAAATAAGTTCTTTGTCCCTTTCTCTCTCACTTCTCCTTCTGGGACTCCTGGAATGCAGATGGTCGTCTGTGTTGGTTTGTGTGATGTTGTCCCATAAGTCCTTTCAGCTATCTTTACTTTTTTTTTTTTCCATTTTTTTTCTTTTTGCTGCTTTGATTGGGTGAATCCCATTGCTTTGTCTTTGAGTTCAGTGATCCTTTCTTCTGCTTCTTCTAGTCTGCTGTTAAACCCCTCTAGTGTGTTTTTCAGTTCAGTTACTGTATATTTCAGCTCTGTGGCTTCTATTTGTTACTTTCTTGTATTTTTCCTATCTCCTTGTTGAAGTTCTCACTGTGTTCATCCATTCCTCCCCCAAGTTTGGTGAGCAAATTTATGACTTATTTTTAACTCATCAGGTAAATCACTTCATTAAGATTTTTATCATGAGGTTTTAATCGTTTGGAACATACTCCTCTGTTTCTTCATTTTCCTTGACTCTCTGTGTTGGTTTCTGTGCATTAGATAAAACAACCACCTCTCCCAGTCTTAAAGGAGTGGCCTCATGTAGGAGATGAACCTTACTGTTAAACCCTGCCCTAACTCTTGATCGTCTCTCAAAACATTGTAAGTGTTCAAGCTGCCTATTTTATTTTCAGTGGTTCACAGTAGTTGAGGGTGTGCTAAGATCTGTCAGTGTCCCAAAGGGGAGAATCTCAGCACCTAGATTCAGGCTGAATGGAAGCCAGTCCCACAGGTAGCAGGTTTTAAAATATACAAATATATATAGTCTTGTAGGATGGACCACAAGCATAAGTCCTGCTGGCTACCAGAGCCAGGTGATCAGCAAGTGTCCCCTGGGTGGCAGTTACAAAAATTGGGCCTCTAGATGAGTGTATAAGCCCCCTTTCTGGGAGATGCTGGTGACCTGGAGCGAGGTGGAGAAACAGCACAAAGATGGCTTACATTTCCTAAGAGCACATCCGTAGGTGTCTAGATGTGTGCCAAACCGGAAGCCTGCCCCTCAAGCCAAAGCTCCAGGACAAGCAAGTAGGCCTCTTACACAGAAAGACTGGGGGTATATGTTTTAGTCTGCTGTCTGTGCAGTACTCTGGGGATGGTAGCCGGCCAAGAACTGTATCTCTGATTGTTTTGGGGTGGGCAGATGAGTCAGAGCTCACAAGTCCTTTAAGAACTGTTTCTCAGTTTGCTGTAGCCTTGTGCGTCTTCTGGACACAAGCTCCATGGGCTTTCAAAGCTAGATGTTTTCGGGGCTCATTTCTCAGGTGGTCTTTAAGGTTGGGTGCTGATGTGGGCTTCAAATTTTTCGGTCTGCAGGGAGAAGCTCTGAGTTTTGAGTTCGCTCCTGATGGCCGGTTGCTGTGTTGGGGTGGAGTTTATGTTGAGACTGTGTCCTAGCCTCTCCTACCCTCTTTGATGCAAGCCTTCTCTCATTTGCCAGATAAATAGGAGTCACACGGATAATTTGGGGGTTTTTTCCTAGAGGAAATTGTCACATATGCAGCTGTAGATCTGGTGTTGCCATGGGACAAGGTGAGTTGAGGATCTTCTTTACATCACCATCTTGAACTGGAACTCACTATCTTGTTTTTTAAGAGTTTTGATTCAGCTGGACTATTGTTTTTAAACCTATACCTTTTATTTCTCATTATACTTGGGATCATAGTCATAACCATTTGAATCCTATGTTTTTAGAATTGGATTAGAAAACTTCTAGGTCCCCTCCAATTTCCATTCCTTTCCTAGCCACAGTTTCAGTAATTTTAATAGGAAACTTCCAAGAGTTGTGCTGAATTAATGCCCAACTCTAAGAAACCAGACCCTATAACTTCTACTCATTAGTCTTAGTTTTGCTTTCTAGAGCAATGTGAAAAATTAGATATCACCTGGGAGGAAAGACTACTAGTATTTAATGTGAGTAGATTGAATCACAGAAACTGTAAGATCTTCTCAATTTCATATACTACTTCCATGTTCCAAGATTCATATAAACCACATTCCCTGGTGGTGTCACCTCCCTTGCCACACACACCCACACACATACACACCCACACCCACCCACACACACACACACACATATTTTAACATGTCTTAATTTGCTGGTTGTTATGATGAATAACATCATAATCAAGTAGTTGACATTTTTTCTTAATGATATATAACTGATAGTGATTTAGACTTGATGAAATATAGTATATGGATCTGTACTGTCAATGTTTATCCAAGTGGAAATGTGGAGTAGGAAATGGCAGTCTGGGTTTTGGAGAGCTGAAGGCATAAAATAGATTCACCCATCCCAACATTCCCCGAAGTCTCAGTCCATTACAGCATCAACTCTGATGCCTAAGAGCATACCTGAGAGATCACGTAAACTAAGGATAGATAAGGTACCAGCGATAAAGCAACCAGCATGTCATTGCTGTTCTCGGGCAGAGCTCAAGGAGAGGAAGCAGGGTCATAGGGCCAAATCTTTCGAGGAGGTGAAGGGATGGAGGGAAATAGGGCTTTTGAAGTTATGAAAGAATTTGAATATGTTTGTACTACAAGGGAAAAGAATTGAGACAAAGATACCGGAGAGAGTTATTGACCCCCTGAGAGAAAGAAGGGGCTGCAGGGCAAGAGGGGAGAGGATTTGTTGGGAGGCAGATAGGAAGGGGATCTTGGTTATTTTCTGCAAGGCAGCCTCAATTTTCTCTTTGAAGTAGAAGGCAAGGCTATCTTCACGCAGTGAGGGAAAGCAGCTACGAGAGAGCATGAGGTTTGTGGGGTCTGATGAAGGGGAGAGGGCCTGCACTCATTCCAGACTAGCACAGCTGACAGTGGGACTTTGTGTGACAAGGGCTAGGAATGCAGGAAACTTCAATTGTGTTAAGAATGTTCACTCGGATTTCTAAAGTATCAGTTACTTTAAATGTCTCTAAAACTTCAATTTCTTTACCAAGACATGCTAGGGGACAGATAGTATTTAAAAATTATTTTATTCTAAATAGGTCCCAATCAGAAACTAACTGACTAGGGATACACCACTCGATGTCATTGCCAAGTTAATTTGTAGTCTATTTACTCTTCAGTTTACCTTTGCAGAATCCTTTGCTTCACCCCCGTTCTTGGGTGCTTTGGAGCTGGAAGCAGTCTTCTTGTCTTTGTCCTAAAGCAAGGGAAATGTAATGAGGCTCTTGCTATCAACACTCCATCTAGCAATTAACTGCTGCTGCTATCAAATCAATCCAGATTATTCTTTTTAGTAGCCTGGAATCTCCAATTTAATTAAATAATGGAAAATTGAGTATTTTAGTCATGATTTTTCAAACAACACTGAAAGTACACAGAGGTGTTCAAGGTGGCGGGTAAAAAGGATAAAAATGAGGAAAAGATGAGTCACACTGATGATGCTCGTTCACCCAGACTGTATTTTGCTCACCAAAACAGCTTGTTTCTATCAGGATTGGTTTTTACGTGCCAACAGGACACTGTTTGTTTTCAGTGTTATGGAAGAGAATGTAACAACCAGGGAGAGCTAGGGCAAGTCCTATACAAAAAGAAAGTCCATTCGCCAGAAAGGCATTATTTATGAAGTTCCAGGAGTGAGAGATAGGATGCTGATGTGGTCTAGAAATTAAATCACCCAAGATGGGCAAGACTGACAATTCAGTGATTGATTGATTGGGAGATATGTTTAATAACAGCCAAAACAATAGCAAAGAGATGTGCAATTTTAATTCTTCTGAAATAACAATGAAGGGCACTCATTTCACTTTTCCCTCTAGCTGATGGATTACACATTTTTTCATTCGCTTTTGATCATGTTTTAAGCACCTGCTCTGTACCAGGCATTTTGCTAATGCTGAGCACAGAGGTACCAGACACCTCACTGCTGCATGCAGCTCAGTGGTGTGATGCACGTGACAGGTAACCCACAGTGCAGAGAGCACACATAGGCAACATCCCTGATCTGCGAAGGGAGAAGCAGACAGGGAAGTCTTCCAGGAGAAGCTGATGTTTGAACTGGGCCCTGACAGGTGAATAGGAGAGTCAGCCAGCTGCTCCGGGCAGAAAAGGGGAGGAAGCCCCAGAGGGCAAGGGGCACGGTATATAGTGAGGGACTGCTCTCATTTTAAATGAACACAGATAAAGCATTACTGTTGTACAACAATATAGTGTGGCAATCAAAAATGGTAGCTATGGAGATCATAAAGCAACATGGAAAACATTTATGAAATAATGTTAAGCAATGTATTATATGTGGACAATAAGTACAACTATGTAAAATGTACATATGGAAAAAGGTAAGAAATATACCAAATAATAGTGTTTGTGGAGTAGCAGAATTGTAGAATTTTTTTCTTTTCAAGTTCTCGATGGCATTAACCAGTTTATTTTACAATATGAAATTATATATATGTATTATATACATATGTGTGTGTTTGTGGATACATAGACATTCAAAGAAAGTCAGTATGAAAGCGCACAGTACCTTTGCTGTGTTCTCTAAGGTTTCTGTAGTTGAGGGACAGCTGTCAAAGTCCCCTGAGAGGGCATCAATGGGGTCTTGGGCATCTGCAGCTTTCTGAGATTTTAACAGAAATAACCATCAGGGAAGAAGCACAAGGCAAAGATGCTACGTAGGAGATTTCCCCACATCCCTGAAAATATGTTTGTTTAATAGAAAACCTTGCTGACATTCTTTTCCTAACGGACTACTGTATTACAAAAGAGATATTTTAAAACAGGAAAATCTTGCCAGCTCTATTTTCTTCTACTGTTTTACACAAGTTTCTTAGTATTCTCTGAGCTTTGATTTTCTAACCTGGAAAATGGAACTGCCTAGCTTGAATGGACTTGGGAAGACAGAAATAATACACTCTTACACACATGCCTTGGCATCCCACCAAGCACAAGGTAGGCATTCAGTGAATTTCAGATTTCTAAAATGTAAAAGTCGCAGCTAGAGTTTAAAAAAATCTTTTTTATGGAAATACGCGGATACGGTATTTACCTCTGATGCCTCGGGTTTCTTTGTAGGTGGCGTCGCTGATTTGCCCTTAGAAACAAAGCAGACTCTTGGTTAAACAAATTTTTGTCAAGGTTTACTTAGGTGTAGTCGGTATTTATATAATCTCTTATCCAGTGACTTGAAATGGAGTTCAGTCAGCCCCCTGCATCTGTGGATTCTGCATTGGCAGATTCAACCAAATGGCAGATCGAAAATATTTAGGGAAATAAAATTCTAGAAAGTTCCAAAAAGCAAAATTTGAATCTGCCACATGCTGGCAACTACTTACATGGCACTTACATTGTATTAGGTATTCTAAGTAATCTAGAGATGATTTAAGGTATAGAGGAGAATGTGTGTAGGGTTACAGGGAAATACTATGCCATTTTATATAAGGGATTTGAGCATCCTCAGACATTGGTATCTGGGGGTCCTGGAACTAATGTTCCATGGACACCAAGGGACTTGGTATAGACTTGGTATAGACTTGCATAACTGATAAACCTGTGTCCCTATCATTTCTTCACCAGCTTTGCTTAACGACTACCCTATAACTATTTCAATAGCCTTGGAGAAAATGCAAGGGTGAGTCTTTTCCTAGAAGTGAAAGAAACACTATTTTAGCAACTTTGTCATTGTATAATTCTAGTTAAAATGTTACAAAAAGTAACCTGTGTTTTTATGTCTTGTTTACTAATTTACTATATGCTTATCTACTATAGCTTATTATACTTGGAAAGGAATGGTCTATAGATAGATTTTTTTCAGTGAAGATTACAAGGACAACTCATCAGGGATTTTTCCCATCTGCAAAGGCAAGGCTACTAAATAATACATTTCCTAAAGAATACAGCAGAGTCACACGCGACTATCAAAGCAGGGAGGATTCTAGCAGGATGCACAGCTGCTATTGTGACTACTCGACACAAGCGAGGAGAACAGATTCCTGTAACAGAAGACACCGCAGCTGATAATATTCTATAAACCACAGCCACAGCCATCAAACCCCTCACATGCATCAGTACAGAATGAGAAAGATGTAATTTACACTTCCTTGTTTTTTATTGGGTGAACAGACCTGGAAAGGGTTATTTAACATCTAATGGACTTGCAACTAAGAGCCAAATAGGAAGGGGTAGGGTACAGACCAGGTTGACCTAAGCGAAACTGGCTTCCATGTTAGAGACAAAGACAGAGACTTCTTGACGGAGTGCATTTAGATAGAGAAATAGGATTTGTGACTGGGAATATGGCTTTGTCTGTCTTCACTCTCAACAGCACAGGTGGTGTTGTAGGAGAAGAAAGAGAGACAGCAGGTCTTGGAGGGGTCGTGTTTGCCCTATGAATTATTCCGATACTAGCTCTTTTTCTGTTCTCCTTCAACAGAGAAACTCTGCTTCAGTCAAGATTACAAATATCATTCTTTTCATAGCCTTTTCTTGCAAGGAGAATTCATATATGTACATGCCACAGAATCACTGTTAAGCATCAGTGAGTGAATGAACATTATTCAACTCTCTATGCCACAGTGCCCAGCACAGTAAACATCCAACAGTACTGGCTCAAATAAATATTAAACAGAATTCTAGACAGCCTGCTCAGTGGGGACAGATTAAAAACATCAGTCATGTTACATTTTTATGCTATTGTTACAGTGTACCTCCTATTCATTTCAAGTGAGGTGTGGATCTCAAACGCTTTGGAGCATATATCCATCTAACCTAGACATTGCCCTCATTTACCTCCTTGTCATCATCCAAGAGATGTTGATATTTAGGTGGGATGGTGTCATCCCTTTCTCCCAGCTTGTCTCTGTGTTCAGCTTTCACTTTTTCCTGTAAACATTGAACGTATATAATTACGATTCAGTTCCGCCTTCACTTAGAGAGTACATTCTAAAATGCAGCATTCAGCATTTACTGAACTTTTCTGAGGCAAAAAAAAATAGGGTCTCTTTTAAATTTGTAAGTGAGAGAACAACAATGTCAACAGACTTTCAGTTGATGGAAACAAGTAAACCCAGTGCTTCTGTTTGTCAATCCACACCTATTAATTTTCTACCTGTATTTTAAATGGAAGTAAATGATTAAATAATTATCTTCAGAAACCATGGAAGGAGATAAAAACCCACGGTTATGAAATATCTTTCACTGTTTCACTTTTTAAATAAAAAAATCAAGTTGCTGTACTTTGGCACTTAAGAGGTACTATTTACAACTTTGCCTCTTTAGAAGGAGCCCTGAAGGACCAGGACAGGAGCAAATCTGAAGGGACGTGCTGTTTGTTTGTGTTGCAGGTGAGCAAATACCTGCTGTTGAGTAAGCAGTACCCACCTCCCAGCATCCGTGCCTCAGTGGGACGTGGCTGGTCTCTCGGTCCTGGATTCAGGAACAGCTCCCCATCCCAGGGGTGGGGTACAGATTTTATTTTTCTGCATCATTATAATTTCATTTTTCAAATACAGGTTAAGTTCACCTCGATATTCCTATGACAATGGTAGAATCGAGACCTAAGGATTCTTTGAAATGCCCTGTCTTTGAGACATAGATTTGTGTGGGACGTTACCTTTCTGGTTCCAAGCTAAATGGACTGTTAAGTACTGAATATTAAGTATAAATAAGTACACTTCTGCATGTTGTACGAGATATATAGCATTAAGAGTCTGCACCTTGTGGACACCTCTGTGGTGCTGAACTCCTGGTCCAATGCAGTTAGTTTCGATAGCAGGGACGACTGCTAGGGAAGACTCTGCCACTACATTTACACAACTTGTGAACCTAAAAAATGCACATGTGTGCATCAGATATGTATGATAAACTTACTGCCAGATACAACCAAGAACAAATGTGGGAAGAGAATAAAATTAACAAAGCAGGGCTGGCTTTTCCATCATCACAAAGTCTAGCCTCATGAACAGGACGTTTGCCTGAATCTGTGCCATAGCACAGACCTCAGAGAGGAAAGAGACACGACATAGACCATGGAGTAGGAAAAAATTAGGCTGAAGTTATCCAACCGTTCACTGACTCCAGGCAAAGTCAGAGGCTGAAGTTATCCAACCGTTCACTGACTCCAGGCAAAGTCAGAGGCTGAACTTCTCCAACTGTTCACTGACTCCAGGCAAAGTCAGAGCGGGTTTTCCCCTTTGTGTGGAGGGTAGGGTATTCTGTGCTATAATAACTTTCAATTTTCACTTATTAATGATTTGTTTTTCTTTTACCTTGACTTTATCCTCTAGGGGTTTGTTCTCATCTGGATCAGGCTGTCTTTGCCCGAGACTGTCAGAAAGTTGATCCAGGGCATCGTCAAGTTCTTTGTCGTCACTCCGCTAAAAAGTAAATCTGAATCAGTCACTGGTTAGCCAAATGAGGTCGCCTGTTGGAGTGCAGCCCTGACACTGCCACTAAGACTTCCATAAGCTTATGGGGTTGTCACCAGGGAGATGGGCAGGTGGGCAGAGGCGCTGGATCGGCGATCCTTGCTTGGTGCTCCTTCTCGTCTTTCACTCTCAGCACTTGTCTGCACCCGTCTACCCCGCCCCACCCCTGGATGTCTTTCTCTTCTGAGAAAATAGGTCCCTCCCTAAAAAGATGGGGTTCCTGGACTGATTCTTCTAGAAACTATGTCTTATGATGCTTTCAATATATGTAACAGTATGTTCCCAGCAAAGAAAAGTCACATGAATTATGATAGCTTAGTTTACTCTTTGATTCCCAACTGTATTCCTGTAAAGAAAGATTTATACCTAGTTTTAATGATATCTTCAAACAAAATATTAACTAACACTAGAAACTCTGATGGGAAAAGTGATGGTAAAGGTGTCATTCTAAAACATACCTGTGAAACGCAAAAAGGCTTTTGATTGTGGACGTTTATTAACAGCCTCAATCACAGGGGCCCCTGGAATCTGAGTATTAAGAATTGAAGTGTAGGGCTTCCCTAGTGGCGCAGCGGTTGACAGCCCGCCTGCTGATGCAGGGGACATGGGTTCGTGCCCTGGTCTGGGAAGATCCCACATGCCGCAGAGCGGCTGGGCCCGTGAGCCATGGCCGCTGAGCCTGCGCATCTGGAGCCTGTGCTCCGCAACGGGAGAGGCCGCAGCAGTGAGAGGCCCGCGTACCGCAAAAAAAAAAAAAAAAAAAAAAAAGAATTGAAGTGTAAATGGCAGCCTTCCTTTCTGTTGCACAGGGACTTCTGTCATTGTGGCTGTGTGTACATACACAGACACACACATAGACACATGGAGAGAGGGCATTTTACTGGTTTTAAGTGCTTCATTAGAGCCCAGGATTATAGCAGCTAATGGTGGTGCTACCCACAGCTGGGTCTGGGCTTTGTCATTTGTGCCTCTGGATGTTCTCAGATGATCCCACATTAACCCAACAGGATGAAAATTCACTCAGAATCTCAGAGTACAGCACTAAGTAAGCTTTGATGCTTCATCAAAAGGAAAGGAAGCATAGCTGACTTCACTAAAGCTACTTCATCTCCAACTAGCAGATGGGGCACTTCTTCTCACCCAAGGAGATGGGGATCTGGTTTAGGGCGATTTCTTTATCTTTTGATGTGCCGTGGTCTCCTGGATAATGTATAATTTGGTAGTGCAAAGAAAATCAATCAAGGAAGTCTGGAAAAGCTCTGGTCCCACAGTCTTACCTCAGAACATGTAAATAATTAAAACAATATTGACACTAAGTTTCTTCTATTACTAGCATGAAAATGACAAGTTTTTACTGGTGTGAATGGGAGGAAGACAATGCTATTCCATGAGGAGTTTGTGAATTTTGGGGGCAGAGAGAAGCTCAAACACTGAGCAATTCCTTAAAGTAAACTTGAGGTTAAATAATGAGTAGTATTTATAGCATGGATCAGGAAAAATATAAAGGAGGAGAACATCAATTATCAGGAAAGCTAAATAATTTTAAAAAATCTAATAATCTGAACATATACACAATGCACATTATTGTACTTCAATTCTAATAAAGCAACAATATTAAGCTCCTTCACTGTGTGTAAAATACTTTCACATACAGTGTTTTATGTATTTAATCATTTTAGATATTCTCTGTCATCTCCCTGTCTCACCAGTCTTACCTCTTCTGAAACGGAAGGTGCCTGTTCTTCCTAACAATTTTGTTGATTTTCATTTACTCTGAGGAGGAGTCCTATTTTCTTTCTCCTTGTTGTTGCTGCTGAAAAAAGTACTCATAAACTCTGTTGCTTACCGGAGTGTCTGGGGGTGGACCTGCAGAGTGGTTGGTTGGAGCTGGGGTTTGGGAAACCACTTCCGAGATGACAGCTGAAAGTTTAGCATCTTCCAATTGCTTTTGTAAGAAAACAAACAAAAAAAAGATTTTGACCAGTAATACGGTGTATGCAAATTATGCCCACATACCATCTCTTAAATACAACTCTCAGTATAGCTTTTTGATTGTTTTTCTCTTGATCCAAATGGAAGCACAGCAACACAGCATCTTAAGAGCCATTTTTATTCTACGTCCTATTCCATACATTATTTTATACAATTTCCTATTCCCATTTATTAATCCTAAACGTTCAACAAGCTACTGATTTAGAGTACTGTAGTTTATACATTTCTTGTTGCACGTTTAGGTTGTTTGGAGTTTTCAGCTTTCTTCTCTGTAATTAATTGCTCTGAATAAGTTCTAGAAGTGGCTCTTTTTATGGTGCTAGCTATATTCTGCCAAGTGCCCTCTCAAAGTTGCTAGAAATTCACAGTGCCACAAGCAACGAATGGCCATGCCTGTTTCCCATGGCCTTGCTTGCCTAAATTAGAGATTTATCACATTTTAATTCTGATCATGTATTAGGTATAAAATTATGTGCTACTGTTGCTTTAATACTTGGTATATGGGATGAAGAAGCTTCAGTTGTATCATTTTTTTCTTAATGTTAAATGGTATATTATTCTAGAATCTTTCTGAAATAATGATTTCTTTTCTCATTTTAAAGAAACACTGAATCTGTCATTTATGTTCATTTCTGGATTTCTTTCCCATTGGCCTGTGGCTTCGCTTTCTGAATCAGAACTGTATTTTTTGTCATTACTGTTAATAAATCCTGGTGTTTAGTTGGGTTAATCTTCCCTAAAAATACTGAAAAATGCTTTTCAGTATTTTTTCATATTTTTATGCATTTATTTTTCAAATGTATTGGACAACTCAATTTTAAATTCTCTTTTCATAGGTATACGTGATAGAGTGCATGCTCATTGGTTCAATTAGTTACACGGTCGAAAACATCCACTGTGCTGGACCAATATTTCAAATGGAACACGTTTTTTATGGCTACAGTGGGTTGAGGGCCATTAATTTTGTGATTGTTTCCTCAGCTCCCACATCAGGTTCTAAGTCACAAGTTTCCATTTATTTCTGCTACCCTAAAAGTACGGAAATAAAACCAGGAATCTCAGAAGACTTACAAGAGGTGAAGTGCTTGGGGGAACGGCAAAGTCCTTGGACAAAGCATCAAGGAGGAAGTCTTCACTCAAGGGCTGCAAAGAACCAGGAAATGTATCAACAAACACCACCTCATCAGTCTCTTCAAAATGTTGTCACTGTTTATATGCTGATCAACTCATTCCACAGAAAGCTATGCCCTCCCCGCATTAACCATCAGGGCCAAAGGAGAGAGACACACTCAAAGAAAACTGGCTTGCTTACTGGGAGTGGTTCCTTGGGCTCCTTTGGCAGTAGTGGTTTTCCATCTTTATCCTATGCAGGGGGACAGAAACATGGCATTGGGTCATTTCACGTGTATCCTACGTACGCACCTTGTAAACATTATAAGAGGTCGACAGGTTATACCTGATGATATTGTACATTACAAATTTGATTCATCATTTCAGGAAGTAGATTCTCTCACCAGGAAATATCCTCTGATTAGCTCATGTCAACAAAGACCTGGCACACACTGGGCATTCCCTAGGCACGGGGGCTGCAAACGGATGGAGCGTGGCTTGCCAACCTCAGAAGCTCACACTACTGTAGGGGGAGCACGTGAACAGTTAATGTAGTGCGTGGCACGTGGGGCTGTGACAGTGTGCACAGGACACTGAGGGAGCACGGGGATGAGACCCTCACCTGCCTGGGGAGTGGGCTTTGCACAAGTTGCCTTGAAAAAGCTGGTTAACTGTAGAGGCAGCACATCCTGAATTACCTCTGCGCCAAGCCCTCTACTAAGCACCGGGAATACCACAGAAAGTAGGACAGACACATCCCTGCCCTCGGGGAGCTCACCCTGAGGCTCAGATGATGCCAACCTTCAAATGACTCTGAGTGCCACTTCTGAGGAACAGGACAAAATCGCTAAAGCATTTGGGGCTCTTCAGTAAAAGAAGATTTA